>NC_134485.1:246474522-246532022 GCF_040206685.1 Ascaphus truei | reverse complement strand
AGCTCACACTATTTGCGTGGGTGTCTTTTTATACACTCTGTATAGTGTCTGTTTTTATTGCTAGTTTACAGTAAATTACTTATTTTGACTCGCTTGTTCTTCTTGTTTGCTTGTGTGCAGGTTCCCCACTCCATTTTTTTCTAAATACACATTCCATACATGTGACTATTATACTATTCCTGATATCATTTATTAATCCCAACACTTTAAACTAGAGAAGAAAATAATTATTGTCATATGAAAATTCACAGGAAATCTGAAAAAAAAATTGGTGGCCGCAACCAATACGTGTTGTATTAATTTCCAATGTGATTTGAAACAACATTTTGTTTTAAAGCAGCAGTCCAAGCTGCCGTTTTTTTTTTTAAGTTTTAATTTATTTCCCCTTTAATATGTGCGTCAATACAATCCACACAATGATAAGTAATTAGCTAAGTTGCAGATCGATCACGAAGATTCAGCTTAGGGGTTCACTAAATGGCTGTCAGTGTGGCAGAAGAGGACCCAAGATGCAAAGCTCTATAGGGAAGATCATGTGACCCGGCAGTCACTAGATACAATTGGTGCACTGCTTGAGAGAGGGCAGGGCTCAAAAAGGGTGTGCCAGAGCCTGTTTCAGAAGAGGAAAGGGATGTGACTTTGTAAATGGTTGCTATAAAAACTAAAAAGCTTGATACATTATAATACATTAAAAATATCTTTCAGAGTGGTTTTAAAAAAAATAATGCTGCAAGTATTTTCTCATAGTACAGAACAGATTTATTAAAAAAAAACACGTAGGATATTGCTTGGTCTGCAGCTTTAATGTACTATATTCTAACTATGTAACTATGTTCTTGATGTAAATATATTTCTAGTTTTTCAATGAACACAAGCTGAGTGAACCAAGGTTTCCTCATTGTTTCTATATCATACCTCATTGAACACGGAGGATTGTTTTTAAGCTTTCATGACAAACCCTGCCACAATAAGTGAGTAATAGGTTGCTACTCTCTCAACTTGCATCCACTGAAAAAATATTACCCACATGCATCATTGTGGAAAGTACAGCATATTATTCTAAAATGATATTGTCAAGTCTTTTAAATTGGCAGCTATTCTATCAGTGCATGTTTACAACTCAGCGCCACTGCAACAATTTCTGCACTCTTATTTTCTTAGTTATCAGCCTCTAGAGAAAGCAATTTAATTTGCATTTAATATGGTATGTATTCTTTTAATTGTACAAAGTTGGGCTTTATGACCTAAGTATACAAACTTATAAAAATATATCAATTAAGATATTTCATTAAAAATAGTAAATAGTTTCTATCAGTTGGTGATTTCTGTGTTACTGTTACAATTTGCAATTATAATTGACTTTGTTTAGTATAATTTGCCAGAGGTAGGTCTTTCATTATGCCAGCTAAGGCCCCACAATTATATGGTCCACACCCAAGCTCATAACTGTCTGCTTAGGACTCATGGCACACCTTAAATGTACAGTAAAGACTCCTCTCACCTCCATGCACCAACTCAACATTTTTCTACTTTACTTTTTGACTTCAACTGTAGCCACAAGTGGAACCTAGTGCACGTGGAACCCATGTAAAACTTCTCTCTTCAGATTTATATTCCTTTGCCAATAATAGAACCGCCTCTGGAACTTGTTCAGAAATCGAACAAATAATATTTTATTTTGTCTCCATTTTTTTTTTAAACGTTGAATCGTTTTTTAACATATATTGTTTCTCACAAACCAAATCACCTACAATAAGCACCGTGTATAAACAATGGCAATATCTTGTTATTTGGGATATGTACAGTACCATAGTTTGTATTGCCACATGTAAACACAATCTCTGTTCCTAGCCTTCATTTATAACCCACTGTTCTCCAACGTAATTTCTGTGTTAATGTTTTAGAATAACGACCACGGCCGCGTGCATGATGGATTTACGGAGATACCCACTGGATGAGCAGAACTGTACTCTTGAAATAGAAAGCTGTACGTATAATCTGTATGCCTACAATGTAGCCGGCACAACTCCACAACTAGAAAATAACACATTCCTGATAATATAAGAAACATGATTATTTTCACACTTTTGGAAGATAAGGGAATGCGTAATTCTGTTTTGTGTATTGTAGTGATAACAGGGCAGAGAATTTTAAGCATGAAACACTCTATCATGACACTGATTAGCCATTGCTTGGATGCTTATCGGCAACACATGAGAACTAATGTTCACATTTTAATCAGATTCTGTTTGAATAGAGAAAACACTAAGATGCACTTTACTTTTAATGTGCTTTAATATGCATGAGCGGCCATTCTGTAGTACCCCCTGGGCAGTCGCAAAACCCTTTTATTATGATTGTGAATTCATCTGTATCTGAACAAGCAATTTCTGTGTTTAGCCTTTTGAAGAATTTGGATACTATGTTTAAAACTGTTCTCCGTGTACCAATTCTTATTTCCTCTGTGTGTCAGTGGAACAAATCCACCTACTGTAGATACAATGTCATCATCCGCAAATAATTTTTGTGCATTACTCTAATTGATGTATATATTGATGTGATAGAATAATGCTGTCACTAGCTATACTGTATGACTAGTGGTGGATACTTTAAATGCAGCGTTTAGAAATTACTTGAAAGTCATTCAGTTTCAACATTTGCATGAAATAACATGTGAACAATCATTTTCAAAAACACATCAGATATTTTGGGGAATTTTGCAGTTAAGTTTAAGTGATTATTGATAGCTACAAATATATGGATAACATATTGCATTTCTATAACCCCTATAGCAGGGGTGTGCAAACTTTTTGCCCTGCGCCTCCCTGCCTGTTTACCCCCATTACTTGCGCATCCCCTTACCTAGTCTAAAGCATCATATGACACTGCAGGGTAATGTGATGTCATGTCACATGACCCTGTGGCATCATTTGATGCTGCGTTGCTATGGCAATGTGTCGCCCAGAGATGCCTGAGTCACGGTAAGTGAGTTACAGAGGCCTCGCACGGTCCCCCGGCATTTAATTTAAATACTTTGGGGAAGAGCGCGGGGTCTCTGTAACCGCTGCGTCCCCCCAAAAATATCTTGCGCTCACCTCAGGGATGCACCCCCCAGTTTGCAGACCCCTGCCCTATAGTGCTGGATCAATTTCTAAGGATTGTAGTTAAAGCAGCAAAACGTGAAATCTTAAATGTTTTCTTTTTTCATAAATCAGTTCTGTAATATTAGATAGTACTGTACTTACTGTATTTTTTTCTCATTATTATTCAACTCGTAATGACATTTTTAATGAGTTTTAAAGGATCCTTTGATTTCTATAGCAGGTTTTAGGCACCTCCCAAGCAGTGCAAGATCTTTGTAACACTTTCCTGTTTGGGATAATTTGTTGCCAATATTCCCAGCCGTTTGTGCTGTAAACTGTAACAATAGATAATGTGACATTGGTAATATAAGGATACATTGAAGCTGCTGAGTCTCACTGACTGGAGCAGCCATTATGTTACTCACACAATTAGGTATTTTACACATTTATAACAGGAGAACCAAATGATTGCCAGCTTAGATAGTACAATGTAGAATTATACAATGTCACAAGCTTTACATATACAAATAGAAAAAAAGAAATAAAGGGGGGGGGGGGGACATGTAGTATTGCTGCTTTAAGTCCACAGGCATTACAATTCTCTGTACTGGTAAATCCATGGAAAGGAATTAAATATTGATACATTTTCAGACAGCACTAGATGTGACACTATTATATCACTTTTTAAAACTCGCTCCTATGGGAAATCCTTTTGTTACATTTGTTTTGATACAAACCTTTAATACATTGCAATATGTAGCCCCATTTACTATACATAACTGACTATGGCAACAACTAGAGTTGTTGCTAAAGTTTTCTTAAGATGGGGTCCTTTGTACTGCCAAACGTTTAATTCCTGCTTCTCGGAACCATGGAAAGAATGGGAGGCATTTATTAATCACTTATCACTAAGGCTGCGCTTATAGTGACGGCGACCTCAGGCTACGGTCGCTGGAAAAATCAAATCAAGATGACTTCCAGCGATCACGACCAAGCCGTCGCTCCGTCGCACTGTTGCGTCGCGCTTACTATAAGTGCACGCGATGGTGACAATGCGTCGCCGGCACTATAAGCGCAGCCTAAGGGGTGTTAGAACCTTATTATTGCAAGTCACTATGGCAGCTCTTCCATTGGGTAAAATAAGCGGCACTGTAGAGCCCTGGCAATTGAAGGTGCCCCACATTGGCTCCCATTCTTCTGGCTAAGTCTTCCTGTTGCTAGGTCTCCAGGGACACACGGCACACCTCTGAGATAGAGCAAATAGTCCCCCGACCTCCATGCACCCCTCCACATTGTTCTACTTTTGTTTCTGACTTCTGCAGCCACTGGTGAGCAGTAGGATCCAATGGAAGCAGCTCTATATTTATTCCCCATCATAAGATTATTGCTACAAGAAGCTGCAAAGCATTGGAGATAGGGCTCCCGTCAAACTATTTAATAGGACTCTGCAACACACCTCTTCTATCTCCAGATGTTTGAGATGCTCAAAGTTTGATGTTTCCCACCAGCAATGTTGAAGCTGCTGGGCAAATTGAATTGATGCGTTAACAAACAAAGCTACTTGCAATAAAAGTAAAATCAATCTCAATAGTAATACTGTATTACTTTCAGTCATCACAACAGGTCGTACATGGAAATTGATTTCTGTATACAGCGGCACTTATGAGAACAAAGGGCCTATGAGATAACATACCTTCCCGTTCCTAAATTTACATTTGTATTGCTCTTTATTAAAAAATACCAATATATTCTTGTCGCGTCTACGGTAGTTGTTTACCTATCCAGTCTCACCTTTGAAGACCCCACTTGTATGCTTTAATAAAAACAAATCAAGATCAACACATCAAGTCTCCATGACATGACAGGTTCTAGCATTCATTACTTACATCACAATTGCTGAAGAATATAATTATTATTATTCATAATTTTTACATAGCATGTAGCTGTGCACAAGGTATTGCAATTGGACACAGTCCATTTTCATCCAGAAAAGCTTGCAATCTCTTCAGAACTCCTGCAGCATAGGGATTTAGGGTAAAATTCCGAATCAAGCCAAAAATTGATGGAACGGCCGCTTCAACATTCTGCATATAGAATTACACCCTTAGTATCAAAGCTTCTGCGCATATCAAAGACTCCTGGCTGCAAAACTAAGCCAATATTTAGTACATGCACATTACCAGGCTTATGAAGATCTCACAGAAAACTATGTGAATTTTCTTTCCTTGTGCCGTTATCCGCAGGTCTGCAGTTAAGCGACTGATACATACAATAATTCACTTAAAGTGACTTACCAGGATCAGGTGTTTGACCTTGATTTTTTTATGTCATGTTTTTTTCAGACTCGTGCCTTTCAAATGTTTTTAAAGAGAATCTGCATTTGAGATACCATTCTGACAGTTACCACGTCTGTGTTATGAAGTATCATGTTTTTCTTCATTATGCATTCAATTTGATCTAGTATGGAATACAGAACTTAGTAAATGTAGTGAAAGGTGGTTTTGCAAATGTACTAGCTCAGTTGCTCATCCTTACATACATGTCAAGGCAATGCATACAAATCTAACATATTTCAAACAACCAAAATACCTGAAATTACCAGGGTGCTCCTAAAGATAGCTGCTCGGCCTATGTGCCAGGCAATTATTGATGCATACATATTAGGGCACCCACGATTCATTAAAAAAATAAACTTAATTGCTCTATTCCCCATGTCACCACATTTCAGCCATCACATGGCTTTCAATAAGCCAATTTTTTTATGGCTCTTATGATTTATTCATCTATCTGTACATTAAACCAGTTTCTATTTTAAATCAAACACAGCTTAAATAATACTTAGAAACAAATATGTTATTTGCAGCATTAAAAAAATTAATTGGTTTTCTTGGATACAATTTTGATTACTTAAAAGTGCAATTCCTTCAAAAAGGTTTTTGCTGAAATTAAACAAAATACTGTAAATCTCAAAAAAGCTTTAGTTTGTTTAATCCAAATTAGAATCATATAATATTCACTCTGCCCAAAAATAACCAAACCATTACTTGACAAATTAGAAAATAACAGGTGTTTTATACATTAAGAAAGTAACAAGAATACTGTAGATCTCTAAAATATGAAATTAAAAGGAATCAATATAGAAAATATAGAAAGCATTAAATGTAGTTTACAGAATAATTATAATGTAATTTTAAAAGTGAATATCACAATTATCAGCTAAAATATAATTTTTTTTTTAGATAAAACATGAAAACCATAACACAAAGTTAAAAAAAAAACAATATGAAATGACAAATACAAAATGGCCTTTATGTAACCTATGGAGAAAATATTGTTTGTTTTTTTTACATGCATAGTAATAAATGTTTGTAATATTGATCCATGCAAAACATATTAACAAGGTAAAAATATATTTTCGTTTCACATACTGTAGAACATGCTGTACATACATTTTTTGTACATTCTATTTTGTTGCCACTAGTTGTGTACATATTCCGCATCCTTCTTTTGTGTGTAAATCAAAAAGACTCGACAGTATAATCACAAAATGATTTTGCATTATTCTTTTCTGCAGATGGATACACCACAGACGACATTGAGTTTTACTGGAGAGGAGGAGATCATGCTGTCACTGGTGTAGAGAGGATTGAACTTCCACAATTTTCCATAGTGGAATACAAACTAGTGTCACGAAATGTTGTATTTGCCACAGGTAAGAATTTACCCTATTTCCTCGATTCTAAGACGTCATCGATTCTACGACGCATCCCTATTTCAGACATGTGAAAATGGGGGGAAAAGGTGCGTCTTAGAATTGATGAAATACGGTACTTAACTTAATAAGGTGACTAATCACATTGAATACCTACAGTATATGTTTCTTTTTTTACTACTCCAGTCACTCTAATATTATTATGAGAAGCAACCAATATATTATAGTTTATTACTCTTTTGCTTTCTAAAATTTTCTTTAAAACCTTTTAAAGATTAATCAGATAGTGAGCCTCATGCCTGAATAAAAGAGTTGTTCCACAGTACTGGGGTCAGATTGAATTTATCTGCAGTGATTCATCCATATAGAAAACATGCAGTTTCTCATCTTCAAAACACACATTTCTTCTTTTTAGCTGGATCATTTACTATGTGTTCCTGGTGCATGGTATTATCTCCTGACTATAATGAATTTCTCAGTGAATATGTTTGTCACTGTTATATTGCATTTCAGTACATGCATAGATAATGTGATAATATATTTGAGTGGGGTTAATAGTGGTGTTAATATGAGGCGCTAACAATGGGTAAACATAAACAGATCCATATTAAATATGCTGTGAAGCTACTTTTCCATGTCAGGAAAATGTCTGAGCGCCATTCATTTTGAATTGATCTCAGCCTTTAGAGCAGGTTCTACATTGGCTTCTTCAGAGTCTACAGAATTGACTCTGTAGTGTGCCTTTTCTCTCTGTATTGGAGCTCTTTCTTATTCACTATTTAAGCCACTATTCAATATGCTGTGAAGCTGCTTTGCTGTGCAGGAGAAGAGTGGCAGCAATGCAAATTACCCTACAATATGCAAAACCCAAGCTTTACGTCTTACGATCATCTACTAGAGGTAAAAATGTTGATGGAGACGGGTTATTTGTAAGATTTCAAATGCAGATTACATTTTATTTGGATTACGCCTAGAATTTATTGTTTCCTTTGGCAAAAAGGTTAAAAAGCATAAGCGTTTCAGTAGTGATCCACGAGTTATGTTGATATACATTCAAAAGGTGCACTTAATTGCTGCTTGAAATTTAATTTACAATAATAATTTGGATTTTTAACTTACTTAAATAGCAAGTTTCTCCTGTTGTGGAAATTTGACAAATATTTTGCACATCTATAGTTACTATTGTTATAATTGTTGATTTTTAGATTCCGTAAACATTTTGGGTAGTACTTAATAAATATTTCTGATACAGAAAACAATACCGGGAACATTAATTAAGGGCGTTTTTATTACAGGAGGTGCTTTTTTTTTCAGTTTTATTTTCCAAAAATATCAACCACGAATATATAACGTTGAGACATTAAGTGACTAAAATAGCCATTATCTGGTGTATTTATTTAAATAAAACAAGTAAGAATATATTTAGATAATATTGGTAAAATCTCTGCATATTTTGTACTAAGCAACAGTAAACAGTACATTTGTTACACATAGTAAAAAATGTCATAGTAAAAAAAATGACATTGAATAAACACCTGCCCAAGACATCAAGCATAATGAAATACGGCTAATATTTACCAGTAATAGTGGAAATAAATTAAAAAGCATGCTAACCCACAAACAGCTTGGACCATTGTACTAAGCTAACGTGATCTCTGTGTTGCCAGTACTTAATTTCATGCACTTTCCTTTGCCTATTCTGTTTCAGAGTGTATAATTCATGTAGAGTATATAATTTTATCTTCTAGCCTACTCTCTCTTTCCTTTTTTCCACTTGTATTAATAACAGGAAGGTAGTCATGTATTTCCTATAACTTGTTTCTGTCATTGGGCAAAATTTCCCATGGATGTCAGCAAAAAAGAGAGAGAGAAAGGTGATCAATGAGGATAAATAAAATGATGAAAGCAGAACATCTATATTTCCTGCAATCCTCTTTAATAACTGTAACACTCTCCCCCCGCCCCCCTAAGGGAGATTTGCAGGTGCCTGGGGTTTGTGTTGCTAATCTATTGGTGTACAGAAGGTGGAGACTCCGCTGCTGGTGTTTGAGAGAAGCAACAGGACAGGGTTTGGCATTCCTCTCTCTTTGTGCAGCGACTCCATCCTGCAGGGACCCTATTAGAAACAGGGGTAGCCCCACACAGTAGTGATGGTACAACTTGGTTCGTTATTGCGGGGTTTACAGCTCATCTTCCATGCAAGAGAGGTACAGGTCATAGGCACTTCCCTAACCTATACCTCACAGCTTGCATGCATCTTTCATCCCAAGGAGCTTGAGGCCCCAAGAACCTATCCTCAGCCCCTTTACCCCCTGATGGCGTAAGGGAATCAAGCCACCTCCCTAAGGAGATGCTATCTGGAACAGAGACCACAAAATTTAGATGGATGCCATGTTTTATACCATAGGGGAGGGTCCCACTCCTTAGGCCCGGTATGAGGGCAGCACCCCTCCACGAAACCACCCCCCCAGTCACATGCTCCAAGTCCAAGCTAGCACCTGGAGACCGCAACAAATTATCAATCTTATGGTGAACACACATGCTGACTCATGGTATGAGGGATTTAACCCCAACACTGCCTGCTCCTTACCAAGAGTTACAGTGTTTGGGCCAGAGAAATAAGTAGCCTGGGGCACTGGGCTACATAACATAAACACAATCCATGTTACATACAGATGTAGCGAGACTTCCTGTTTCCCAAGCCGTGGCTGAAAAATCTTTAAGCCGCAGCTCTGGGGATAGTGGTGCCGAGGTCACATTGTGTTGTGCCCATGCTCCCGAATCGAATCCCCGCAGGAAAGATCCTCTGACACCGGGACAGTTGCGATCCTGTGGCTTGCCCCCGGTGCTGAAAACAGTAAGGGCCTCATGCAGTAAGCGTTCATAAGCCACTTATCGACCACTTATCGGCCAAAATGCTTACTCCGATTCGGTAAGCGTTGATAAGTGGGTGATAAATGCCTGAATCGCCAAAAAAACTTTTGAACAAAATCAAATCGCTGACTGAGCGGCGGTAAGCCACTTATCGGCGCTTTTCGGAATGTTCATAAACACGCACGATTCTAGTAGTCTTGAGTAGGTTATCGCCGCCTATCGCAGCCCTAGAATGGCAATTTTCTCCCCAAATCCAAATGCCAGAAAAAGCTGGCAAGTTGGTGGGGAGAAGCGTCGATAAGCGGCGAGACGGCACTTAGAAAAATGTTGGGCTTTTTCCTGCCTCGGATTGATACTGGGGGTCTCCGGAGCTGATACCCATTAATATCAGCATCGGAGACCCCCAGCATGCATCTGATGCAGGAAAAATGCATTAACAGCCACTTCATTACCTTAGCGGCTAACCGCTAAGACAATGAAGGGGTTAACCACCCATGACAGACTTATTGTGGGTAGCAGGGGTGGGTGAAGGGGGCATTTGGCCCTTAGTGTGTGTTTAGGCGTTGCGGGGGGCTTGCGGGTGGACTTATCCCCTTAATTACCGTAGCGGTTAATACCGCTAAGGTAATGAAGGGGTTAACCCTCCCACTACCCACCCCACAAGGCCTAAACACCCATCCTTGGGGCTGATACCCCCTTCACCCACCCCGCTACCCACAATAAAAACAATACACACACAATAGCCCCAAAACCCACCTCCTAGGCCACAATAAACATAGCAATATTTAATAAATATCAATACACACGACCCCCCCGTGCCCCCCATAATGTAAAACCATTATTTATTTTTTAACATACAGGCTTTATACCCCAGGCCTACGGTAGTCCCCGGTGGGCCTGACGGGTGTCTGCAGGCCCCACAGTGCTCCAGAGCGGGGTGCCCACAGGTGTCTGGGAGTCTCCAGGTGGTACCTGCGGGTAACTGTGGGCCACAATGGGGTCCACAGGTGGGCCCGTAGGTGTCTGGGGGTCCACAGATCATCCCCACAGGTATCTTAGGGCCCATTGGTGGCTCCCATGGGGGTCTGGGGGCCCCTCTGGTGGTCCCTGTGGGTCCATATGGCCCCCACATCTGTGGGGCCCCCGGTTCTTCCCCACAGGTGGTACCCGTGGGCGTTCGTGGGTCCTCAGGTGGTCTCCATATGTCCCCGCAGACCTAAGGTACCAACCCTGTATGTCAACAAATTAAACATGGCCTATATTTCAATCAATCTCCGCCCCCTCCCCAACACATACAGTACAGTAATGGGCAAAATAACTACAGTATTATGCAGATATGTATAATAGATTATTTGCCCATTATTAAACACCACATTAACCAGCATAAATAAATAAAATAAATACAGTTCTACATACCGCAGCAATATGATGGATGTTCTCATCACGATACTGCAGGTCCCTGTCCTCCGTTGCCAGAAAGCATACATAAATAATAAATACAATCTAATGGCCCCTAACCCCATAATCACCTTAGCGGTTAATAACCGGGTTTAATTAAGGGATTAACCCACCCTGCCCCACTACCCACACGGGATGCCTAACCACCCACCCCGGACCCACTATACCCACCCTATACAACCCATTGAGTAGTATAGTGGTACATCATACCCATATAATAATAATATGGGCATGATAACCCACTATAGCACTCAATGGGCACCCTAATCAAAATATATTATTGCTCCAAACACACAAGAATAAAACATTACAAAACTCCAAAAAAACACAATTCACTACATAAAAACACTAGCCAGCTAATCCAATTAATACATGCAATAACCAGATCAACAATTAATTAATTAAACCATTAACCAATGGTTGTATGCTTTCTGGCAATGAAGGACAAGGACCTGCAGTATCGTGATGAGGACATTCATCATATTGCTGTGGAACGTAGAACTGTATTTATTTACTTTATTTATGTTGGTTAAGGTTGTGTTTAATAATGGGCAAATAATCTATTATCCATATCTGTATAATAGTTATTTTGCCCATTACTGTACTGTATGTGTTTGGTGTTGGGGGGCGGGGTTGATTGAAATGGAGGTCCTGATTTATTTGTTGATACAGGGTTGGTACATTAGGTCTGCGGGGACCTATGGAGACCATTTGAGGACCCTGGACGCCCACAAGTACCACCTGCGGACCCACGGGGGACACCTGCGGGGAAGCTGTGGGGCCCCCGCGGACCCGCAGGGACCACCGAGTGCCCCCAGACCCCCGTGGGAACCAGCCGAGGGCCCTCAGACACCTGTGGGGATGACCCGGGGACCCCCAGACACTCGCGGGCCCACCCGTGGACACCATTGTGGATGCCCACGGAGACTCGCTCATTTTGGGAATTTTGCTATGACAGGTAATGAAGGCTTTCTGAATAATGCCGTGATAGCAATGCTCCAAAAAAACGGTGATTTAAATGCCCTGGAGATATATTTTGGGAACCTTTACTGCATAGGCCCCTAAGTCTTGCTACATCTGTAGAGAGTAATATAGTTTCTATGATTAAGCATGTCCTATTTGATTTATTGTCCTTTTGTGCCAAAGAATTTAAATAATAGATGACATTTGAAAACATTGCAAGTAAATAATAACATTGGTGCCAGAATGGAATGTAGTGGATCCTATAACAGACGCAATGTTATTAAATATTTACCTGGTGTACATGTAAAAGAAGGAATGCTACTTAAATTACATTCTACATTTATAAATAAAATATAAACACACTTAAAACAACCTCTTCTAATTTCTTTTGCCATTATCTTAGTGACTTCAAGTTTATATTATATTTTGTAATGAGTAGTCTAAGTTGCCAATATCATTCCGTCTGTTAATGTTAACAAATATGTTCATTGCCAATATCTGGCAACATAGTGGTATATGTTCCCAAAGAAATATACAGTATATTTTGATTTCATGAATTGTGGTTAATTTATTTATCAAGCAGAATAATAATTTCCTTTTGTGGCGTGTGTATGTGAGAGACAATAGCCAGCATTCATGGAGCCGATACGTGATATCGTGCATGATGTTGTGCTGACAGTAATTGACTTGAATGGCAATTACCACCAGGTTTGGCACAGTATCCCTCATCGCTGCTTCATGACTCGCGGACATTAGAGAGTGATAGCGTTGATCAGGATTTGTGCTATTGAGCTTTATAGAACAGGGCCCAGTTACTGTACATAGATTTGGTAGCAGTTTATTAAATTAGATACTGTAGCTTTAAACTTTCTTTTACCGACTGAAATATATGTAGGGATGTTTATCATACTGTATATGAAGACCAATATTTACTGTAAAACAGCAGAGTCACAGAGAAAGATGAGGAGGGATGGTTAGTGGTTTCTGAAATCTGCTAACAACCGGACTGAGAAGCACCTTGGAATTTAAAGACAGTGAACCAGATAAACTAAGCTTAATTAAATCAGGTTAAATAACATTATGTTACCTAAATAGGTAATGAATGTTAGTTTCCCTGAGTTTAACGGGTATCCACTAAGCTAATTATATGCAAAAACAGCTGTCGTTTAACTCATTAGCATGGGGTTAACACTAGGTTAATTTAGCACTACCTTGCATTAGCTTGAAATAAACCAACGTTAATTCATGTCTTACCTAGGTTTTGCCAGAGGGAAGAGAGAGAGAGAGAGAGAGAGAGATAAGATAGGATATGCAAAGTATATTTTAATGATATAATTTAGCATATCTCCCAGGTGTGCTCTTTTTTGAGCAAAGTGGTCTCTCCACAAATTGTTTCAAGGTGGGTTTGAGGGGAGATATACTGTATAGATATATCATATAGATATATAGATAGATAATCTATATATCTATCTATATATCTATATATATCTCACTAGAAAGATTTGACTGATTCTTTCTCTTAATTGCTGTTCCCATATTTGGCAAATACAAACTTTTGCTTTATCAGCATCAACTATTACAAACTTTCTTTCCTGTTTTAATGTAAGAATATTTTTTCTGAGGTGCTATTACTATGCCAGCTCAGGCCTTAATTAAGAAGCCCAGGTGAGGAATACAATAATTTAGTATACCATTATCATTCTGGAACTACTTCTCCAACTAAGTTTATTGCTTCATACAGTATAACTATTTCCCTCATCAGCTAATAACACAAGTAAAGCACACTGTATGGTGCTAAGGCAGGGGTGTGCAAAATGGGGGGATTTGAGGGGGAGGAGGGGCGCGGCGGTTGCAGGGGCCCCACACTCTTCCTTGAGGAATTTAAGTTAAATGCCAGGGGATCGCGCAAGGCCTCTGCAACCTCAACTTACCGGGATTCAGTAGGCTTCTGCAAGCATCGCCATGGCAACGCGATATCAAATTACGCTGCGGGGTCATGTGACGTGAGCGTCGCTATGATAACGTGCATCAAAACATGCAGCGAGGTCATGTGATGTGATGTTACATGACCCACAGTGTAATTTGATGCCATGTCACAGGAGAGGGGTGTGTGAGTGCTGAGGCTGGCACAAGGGGAGGGGGGGGGGGCAGCTCAGAAACTTTGTGCACCCCTGTGCTAAGGTATACATATTTTAAAAATATCTTTTCAAACATAAAAATGTCTTTTGAAAAGTATTTTACTACCATGTAAGAAGACTAAATTGATGGTCCTTACTATGATATATGTGTCCTGCCAGCATGGTATACAATTGGTTCCATGTATATTGGCTTAGTAATATACTAAAAAAGAAGTATACTCTTTAGAGAAAGGGATTTCTCACTCATTTTTACCTAGTTTCATTGAATTGCTTGCATTTTTTTGGTAACTTTCTAAATGTATGCAACACATTTCCCCCCACCCTCTGTGAGATTTGGCTGTTACTAGTGTCTTTCATGCAATGCTGTGCATACCTGTGAGGTAACAGGAGGGCTGAGGGCTCAGCGATGATGTGGGGAGATCAGGACAGGTTTACCGGGGAACCTGATTCTTTGGCAGCACCTCCAGTCAGCGAGGATCCTGTGGTAGTAGGATGGTTCATGCTGATACCTTTCTATTTCCCAAGACAGTGATTCACACAAGCATATAGTTCAATGGTGTTTATTGCATTGGTCAGATCTTGCAGCGGTTACATTCTTTCCTCTGTTTCCCTACAGAAACACTGGCAAGGCTTGAGGCCTTCCATTCTGTATGATGCTGCTCCTGCATTACCTTATGGGATCAGGGTAGCTGTTGTTCACTCCACAGGGGGAGGAAAGAGACACACTTACTTTTAGGAGAGTACAAGTTTATATATCCTGGGGTTGGGTTTGTAACCCTGCCCCATAACAGGGCAGGTGTGATACTAAAAGGTGTCACATCTGCACATATCACCCAGCAAGTACACTCCCCCAGGCTGACACTCTCTGGTTGTTGCTAGGCCTGCCCTTGGATACACTACTGCATCCAAGGCTGCATTAGCAACTAGGCCTACAGGGGAATTAACCCGTCCAGAGCCTGTCCCTAGAATGACTTATACTGTTAGGGACCAAAGGAAAGAGGTAGCGGCCGGAGGCTATGCTAAATGTATTTTTTGCATGTTTTTTCTTTGCATTTCTTTGGAAAGGTCTTAAAAATGGAACACTTCTGGTCAGAGGCCTTGTTTGTTAATTTGTGCATACTGTATATAGACTTATCCAATTGCCATTATTGAAGTTCAGAACTAAATATCAGAGGACGAGCAGACAACGTGGGAGCAGCAGACTATAGATGTGATGTGTCCCTGGGTCACATATGAGAGGGAAAATAAGTATCATAATATATTGAGCGAAAATAAGACCTTAGGGTCTGCAAAGGTGGCAATTTATGATTTGGTAAAATGGCCAGTTTAGGCTAATGGCGTTAACCTTTTTTGGTCATCTCCAGCGAGAAACTGAATCTACAGATGAACGGTTTTCTGCATTGAATTGTGGTGTACATATCTAGAGATATGCTGTCATCTGCTAATTAACCCTTATTTAATCACTGCACAACTCCTCTTAGACATTAGCTTTATACCACCGTAACATACATAGTATTTTAAGCCTGGGTTAAAAAAGGGAGCATTTGCTATGTTTCCTTTCACCAAATATAGACTTCAGTAATACATATTGCTATTAATAACTGTCCTTTTTGAACTTGTTTAAGTATAATGCTGATTTAATGAGAAATCTCTAAAAATATCACTCTTATGTTAAGGCCAATTAGCCTTCGCTCGCACGGAGGCGTGCGAAGGCTGTGGCGTCACCGTCGTGAAGTGGGTGCGTTTTCCGTCCATGGTAGATGCGCTGCGGGGGGCGTGCCTAGGGTTGTCACGGAGCTGGTTTGCCCTCATTGGGCGAACCGCTCACGTGACCTGCCCGTCGCACAGAGCAATCAGTTTCAACTGATTTCTTGCGCAATTCGCGCCCCCTCCTGCATGCGTCCAAACAGTCTATGGGCACGATCAATGCCTTTAGGCAATGTAATCGCTCCCTGCGCTGACGTGTCTGTGGCACCATGGACAGCCATAGGTATCGAAGTTTTAATGCAAGTATTCTGCACTTTTTAGCACAGTCCAAATATAGACTAGCAACTACCTCTGTGTCAGACACATTATTAGGAAATTGTGGTAAAAATGGCAATTTATATTGTTATTATTAGTGTTAGTGTTAGTATTATTATTATTATTATATTGATATTATTGATATTATTTTTAAAAAGACAGGCAATATATCATACACAAAGTACTGCATAAATACAACAACATTTGCATCCACTGTTACAATGGATATGCAAAAGAGCAAGGGAAGAGGAGAAAGAAAACACAAGGCATTGTTAGGAAAATAAGTTGTTATGGGTCTAAGAGTGGATCATTGTGGATCATTTATCAATGCTTAACCTTTCTGCTCCCACCCCTGCACCCTTCCAAAAAAGGGGGTCTATTTGAGCTTAACCGAATAACACTGATCTTTACAGTGAATGGACCATAAATCCAGGACAATTGATATTGACATGTAGTAGTAAATCTATAATAATGTTCCCAAAAGAATATTTGATTTTATGTTACTAAACCTGTTTGCTTCTGTATATGGACATGTACATGCACAATACCTATGTACCTTTCTGGCTTACTTTCTGTTTACAGGGATAACCATGAATATATTAAACCTTAACCTACTGTAGTGCATTAAAACTGCTTGTAAATGTTATGGTTGCTTCAATAATATAAAGATGGTCATTTATCAGTCTCCCAGAGGCAAAAGTAGGGTAAAACTGAAGCAAATGCAGGACACCGGATTTATCATAGAAAAAAAATGATTGCTTCAATGGGAATTTTATTATTTGATCAATCTAGTGCCGATGTTAAAATATACAGTATTAGAGGTGTAGTAGATATTGGCCAGTATGAGATACTTTTAGTTTTTTTAATTTCCAGCAAAGTTGTGTCTATTAGAAACTAACTGCACTCTGTCCTCAAAGTTTTACTTTGGTTGACTGTTTTAGGAGCCTCCCTGTATGACAATTGGCTGTTTGTCTAACTTTTCCTCGGGAGACCACACTGGCACAGCATTTAATGAAACAGGATGCATGATCCCTGCACACGTTTATCATCTTCTTAAATGTTGTTAACTTGAAAAATGTTATAAGATTAATTGGCATGACAGACGCTCCGTACAAACAACCAATTCAGAATGGCTTGCTCTCAAACATTATTTGAATATAGATTTTTGTGATCTGCAGATTTTGTGTGATGTAACACAGTAGATTCTGAGCACTTCTATGGGGACCTGACAACTTTTCTTGCCTGATACTATACATCTACTGTATTACATTAACTCCTCTGTCCTTCTTTTTTCCTTCCAGGTTCCTATCCTAGACTTTCCTTGAGCTTTAAGTTAAAAAGAAATATTGGATACTTCATTCTTCAGACCTATATGCCCTCCATATTGATTACCATCTTATCCTGGGTATCATTTTGGATCAATTACGATGCATCAGCAGCAAGAGTTGCTCTCGGTGTGTAATCTATAGTTGTGAAATAACTTTTATACCACATAGTAATGTGCATAACAATATTATTAGTTCATTATTTAACATTTTGTTTTCGGAAGTAATATCAATTGACTTGAATGGAGAATATTGGCAGAAAAATTGCCTGGTCGGCTGCTTCCGCAGATATAGAATAAGCCCCTTAGGGCCTTGTTCATTAAGTTGTGATATTGCTGATCACAGTGAGATCGCAGGAAATCTTCCATTTACGTCAATACAAATTTTCCCTTAGGCTCTTATATTTAGTATTGCACGCAGTAAGAAAATTAAGCTTATATTATATTTTTCCCTGTTAGTTCAATCAGAAGCTAAAATTAGTTTCCAATGAGAATGCAAATGTTAAAAAAAAATATTTGTGTATTTTTTTGGCTTCAAATCAATCTGTATATCTTTTATTTCTTTTTTTAAGCAGACATCTGCATGTTTTCCATTTGCCTGTGTAACCCTCCCTACCTGGTTCTAAGGAGTTTACATTACTGTGCAGTGTTTAGCTACTCTACATGTATTACCTTGACTCTGTGCTGGCTTCAAGCGGTTAGGTAATGAGGTAGTAAGGATGTATAATAATGGGCGGTTAATAATCACGAAAGTAATTACGGGGTTAACCCACCCTCTGCTACTACTGACCCAGGAGACCTAACCACCCTCCCCATGCAATTACCCCCACCCTTCACCCATTCATTGGCACAGTGGGTACATCATGCCCATATAATATGGGCATCATTTATGAACACACCAAGAAATGGGGAAGGATTAAAAAAACAGGCCCAAATAATAGACATTACATAGCCAAATAAAAAACATTACATAGCCAAATAAAAAACATTACACAGCAAAATTAAACACAGCACATAGCAAAATCAAACAACACATAGCAAAATAAAACACATCTCATAGCCAATTAAATAGATAACAAATGCCAATAAAACAATTGAATGGCACAGTGGGTACATGATGCCCACATAATCTGTGCATCATTTAACACTGACAGTCAACAGTCAATCTAAAATAAACAAATCACAAACAAGATCCAATGCCATCGAAACAATCAGAAATTAAAAACAAATCAAGAAGTAAACAGAACTAAATTACTAACAATCAATTAATCGAATCCAAAATAAATTCCACAGTTTACAATTAAAACACCAAAACAAAACCATTCTGAAATAAATGAAAGCTCAAAGTAAACACCATCAGACAAAATCTAACTAACAAAAATAAGCCACTATAAAAAAGCATCCCCCTGAAATAAACTATTTAAAAGACCACTAAAAATTACATCTTACTAAATAAAAATAAAAATTAAATTGCCCAAACATTTCTAAACAAACAAGCAAAATACATTTAAAACACATAAAAACAAGCATTTGCAAAAACAACCATTGCTTGTCTCATATATGTATGTATAGCCATAGAGACATACAGTACATAAATACAGTGGCAATAAATGGGCATCCAAAAAAAAATTCAGTCGCAGGACTGGCACTGCATGGAGAACTTTATATACCATCCTCAGTCAGAATTGCAAGTTCATTCTGCTTTACACCACTGAGTTGCCTTTATCAGCCCACTGCACCTCCTTAGCCACCAGCTTATAGTGCTTACCTCACTTTGATATTACATATCTTCCTCCTAGAGCAACAGCATATGATCAGACACTTGGCGTTGTTTTAAATATATTTTATGTACATTGTATTTTTATATTATTTCTATTGAATTTTCCTTCAATATATGATATCCTTGATATATGCACTTTGCCCTCTTTTTTTCTTTGTTACACATTCATTGGATTAGGTTAATTCACATTAGAGCAACATTTTTCTTTAGTATATATATTTTTCTTGATCACTACATGGTTATGGTTATTTTGTTTATTTAATTTCTTATTTAATTTACCACATTTTTCCATATATCACTTAATAATTTATATAATTGAGCGCTGGTTCTTCCTTTTTGTATGTATGTATGTATGTATGTATGTATGTATGTATGTAGGCTTACAGCAACAGACACATAGTCACATGTATAAATATCATGGCTATTGTTTTATTTTAGGAATTACTACTGTGCTGACTATGACGACCATCAACACTCATCTTCGAGAGACATTGCCCAAAATCCCTTATGTTAAAGCCATTGATATGTATTTGATGGGTTGCTTCGTATTTGTGTTCTTGGCCTTACTAGAATATGCCTTTGTCAACTACATCTTCTTTGGAAGAGGACCACAAATGCAAAAGAAGCTTGCAGAAAGGACAGCTAAGGCAAATAATGATCGCTCCAAATTTGAAAGCAACCGGGTAAGATATTAATTTCATTGTTTTACTATTCAAACATTTTATCAATAAGTCTAAAATTACCAAACCACCGCAGACATTGTTAAACAGTTATCAGTTTGTTGGACAATGATTGAAATCATCATCCTAATATACGGTACAGCTCTTGTTGTTATGTGTGTTACTTATGTTTCATGTTTTGATGTATTTGTAAGATAGACAGTCTTTGGACGCTATACAATATAATCCAAAGAGGTCACTTTTTTTGTTAAACATGGCAACGTTAATGTGCTCTTAAGCGTTCTTTTTCATTATTGTACTCTGTTTAGTCGAGGGTATTTGTCACTTGTTTACTCATCATCATTTATTTGTGTGTCTGGTATGTGACCACAGCCAGCTTTACAATACAAGGCCACCAACCACCATGAAAATGATGATACCCAAGAGGTTGAAACAGTTGTCTGTGAGTAGGTTTGATGGCTATGTACTTCTTTGA
The DNA here is from genome assembly GCF_040206685.1 of Ascaphus truei. NCBI lineage: Eukaryota > Metazoa > Chordata > Amphibia > Anura > Ascaphidae > Ascaphus > Ascaphus truei. The sequence continues at coordinate 246,511,513 of NC_134485.1, read as the reverse complement.
ACCGTGCTTTGCTCTAAAACCTGTCATACAGCAGGCTAAGGTTAAATGGATCCATGTTAAAGTGGATAAAAGTAAAGATAAAGCACTATGAGTGCTCATTTGAATGACCCAGAATCCTTAGCTGCAGTAGTAGCACTGTATTCTGTGTGATTATTCCATAAAGCAGGTCTGTGGACCTGTCTGATACTTGAATATGCTCACAAGTGTTCTTTTACTTTGTACAGTAGTGGATATATATATATATATATATATATATATATATATATATATATATATATAGTGACAAACGGCTTACTCCGGGGCTCCGCCGTCTGTCCGGGACTGCTAGAACACGGTCTTTTAGGGTAGGTTAAATGACGAGGCGTAAAGTGCGGTTCCTTTAAACAGGCTACTGCCTGGTTTATTCAGTCCCAGGCACTGAGACTGCCACACTGAATACAAAAGCAAAACACACGCAAAACAAAACCCTGCTCATTTGAGCAATAACTTAACCAAGGTTCACCCTGACTGGGGTTGGGGTGGCTTGTCCGCTTCCAACAAACAAAAATAAGGAACTTTACAATTTGAGAAAGGAACAGAATGATTTAACCTGTTTGGGGAGAGGCTTTTCCCCTTTCTGCTTCCAGCAGCATTCCTGCCTCCAGTCTCTTGGGGAGAGGGAAGAGGAACCAGGAAATTAGCCTTAAATATCTGATTTCTATCTAGCAGGACAGGTGACAGAAATCAGGCAGCAGACATACTCTGGTCTGGATCCCTCATCCCTCAGTTCCAGCAACTGCCAAACTGTGGGATGGAGTGCATGTATTCTGAGGCTGCACTTTCCTGCCTAAACAGGATAGAAGCTGTCCAGTATCCTGGGAGCCCTATATATGGAATTTATTACCATCCCCTGGTTTCTGTCACAATATATATATATATATGTACATACACTACAAATGTAAATATTAAATACATTGGCTGTTAACTGTTGTGTGCCAGTGATGCTACTTAGACCTTCTCAAGGAGAGCCTATGTAGCCTCATTGTCACTCAAGGGATTAATGATAAAATAAAACCACTTAGCCCATCCACTTTCAGGTCCTCCAAGGTCTTAAGTGTCAATGATCCAAAGGACCGATGCCCAACCTTTAAAAATGCCCCCGAAATGTAAAAAAAAAATACCTAGCCTCTCCCACTTGACAGCCCAAAGAAAACAAAAACAAAAAAGTAAGACAAAAAATAAAAACTGAGGTCTCAAATGAGGTCTAATGCAGGGCCCAATGACTTGCATCTACCCAAAGCCTTACCAGTTATATTCCATAGTAGTTGGTAAGACATTGTATGGAAATGCCTAACTAGACTTTTTGGCATGTGTGTATAGATATAGTAGGCAGGATGTTTAACCCTTTGGTCACCATAGCAGATATGAAGATATGATATAACATAAAGACATGCTGTGCGACCCTTAGTAACCATAAGATATGTTTTCAAAGGGGGTTAATAATTGAAGTACTGTATTTCATTATCAATTATACAAGGTACTTTATATATTACAATTAAATATACACCTGGCATCTTCAGTAATGATGATAAAAATTAGCAAAAACGACAATATCATTTGTGCATCTTCCCTGAAAATGTACAGTAGTCCATTTTGTTTATACTCAATTTCTGTAGGTAAAAGATTGAAACTTTTCTTTGGTGAGAGACCCAATTTCTTTTTGACGATGCTTTTCAGAGTTTATGAAACATGGCTTTTAAAGCAGCAAAAACCCTTGCAGTACACCTTTTTTGTTGTTTATTTTTTTATTCTATGATTGAAGCAGGGGGACTCATGTGCTGAACTGTGTTCATTTCAGCTCCGGGGACACCCTGCTTCCAGAGATACTTCCCTCCGTGGGGGTGCCGCTATCTCTGCAGCAGGGAACCTGTGTGCTTAATGAAATGGTGGCATATACTGTCACATGGGACTTCAGTAGTGAGCACATGACCATCACCAGCCCCTGGGCTACAGAAATGAAAGTGGAAAGGGCGCAACTCTGTTCAGATTAGGTCAACTTCTCTGTGGGAGCAGTTAGCCCAATTGTCCCTTAGAAAATTAGAATTTGTGCCAAGATATACCTAGGGCCTCTGAAGTGCCATAGCCAATTATATACCAGGTAAATCATAAGGACATGTTACATTGTTATGAAAATGTAATGCATATATAGTATTTCAACATTAAAGTACCTAATATGTATCTCTAGTATGATTTAATATTAAAGAAGAGTCTAAATGACTGAGAATAGATTGCTACTGTACGTGTGAGTCTGGTTCTTTCATCAAATAATACATTTGTTGGAACCGTTATTTAATCAGTAGCAGTCGGGAGAAAAAGATGTTGAAGGAAAAAAAAAAAACATATACTTTATGCCTGGCTTATTCAAACCTGACACCTTTGTCAGCATTACACACTCAGCAGATATAGATGGGAGCTGAATTGCATGTTCAGTGAATATATGTTAGAAGCAAATATCAATTCTAGGTGTCTCCAAATATTTAAATAGTACAGCAATTTAAAATATAATAAATATAGGTATCTAAAAATAACTTATCACATGACATTTAACAGGATGTTAAGATAAAAAGACAATTTAGATGGTACCCACTTCATTATAAAGCCTAACAATTGGTCTATTTTTCAGTTAAGAAGAAGGTTGTTTGCTTCCAAATAGACAATTGAGTTGATCATGCTTTCATTAAGATGACACAGCAATGTTTCAAGTCAGTTAGGACTTTTTCCAATTGCAATAACTCGAGACTTTTGTCGTTATTCATGTATATTAATTAGACTTTAATCATGTAATACTCTTGCCATGCTTCTCCAACTGATTTGTATACATGAGGTAAATCCTCCAGTTACTGTATTTCAGAGAAAGCTCCAACCTGCCTAAATTGCAGTTCCTTTACATTGCTCTCGAACGTGATATTCTGTAACACGGTTCACCCTTCAGTGACCAGCAAATGATATGTAGATTATGAGTTATGGCTAATCCAAACTTTACCTATAAAATTAGATTAAGTATGGTTTTTATGTTGTGTGACACCTGCTATTCGGGGTGGTTTTAGAGTGCCCCGAACTGTATTCTTGTAAATTTGGTTAGATTTCAATACATATGAGCATGACCAGCAGAAAATGCAGCGACATATTTAAAGCTCCATTCTTTTAGGCACATAAGTAGTGCTTGTTTGTTACTAACTAACTAGATGTTTCACATAACTCACAGTTCGATTCTAAAATAAGCACAGTAAGAAGTTTATTTAATGTATATCAGAATTTATGTTGAATGACTCAGAGCTACTCTAGAAAACAAGCTTGGAGGTGCTTACTTAAGCATAAACTGAAAAAATGTAGACATTTTATCACGTATGAGGTCTTTTGAAAATATTACAAATTGCCATACTTCACCTAGACAAAGATGTCTTTATTTTGTCTTTTTTAGGTGGATGCTCATGGAAACATACTGCTGACAACACTTGAGATTCACAATGAAGTAACTGGCAATGAAATAACAACAAGTGTCACTGATGTTAGGAATTCAACAACATCCTTTGATAACTCAGGAATTCAGTACAGAAAACACAGCATGTCCCGGGACGGCCTTGGACGCCGCACAATGGACAGAACAGTCCCTCACAGCAAGAAAAGCCATTTGCGGAGGAGGTCTTCGCAACTAAAAATTAAGATCCCTGACCTTACTGATGTGAATTCAATAGACAGATGGTCAAGAATGATTTTTCCCATCACATTTTCTCTCTTCAATCTAATCTACTGGTTATACTATGTTAACTGAAAAACTCTACTTTCTATGGCATTCAGTTGTCGAAGAATAATTAGTCTGTTGAGTGTATGCGACTAAAAAGAAAAACTTTTATATGCATACACCATACTGATATGAATGTGTGTGTATGCACACACACGTTCATATATGTACATATATATTCAGCGACTATGGACAAATGATCAAGATAAAACCACAAGAACACTTTTTAAGCTTTGAACAATGCAGATTTCTTTAGAAATAACTATATGCCTTGGAAACATCTGAAATTCTGCATATTCTACATATATATTTAATGATTTCTAGTTGGTCATACACCTGTTTTGCAGAATTGGATTACAACCATCATCTCAATATTTCTACTGGCTTTAAACAGTCAACGCTACCATTATGATCACTAGTGCAGCTGTACTAGAACATTGTATTGATTTTTCCTATAGGTCATTTTTTTGTAGGTTCTTCTCCCTGGTAAAACTCCCTTCTTTATTTAGCATTAGACTATTTTTCTTATTAAGCCTGACACAGAAAAATATGTTATTGTACATGAGGAAATACTTGTTCATATTAACAATATTTGGGGATCCATCTTATAGCACTGAACATGAACAAATTGATGGATTCCCATTTGTATGTCCTGCAGTATATTGTACAGTATATTTTTTCACTTAGACCAGTTCTAATTACAGTATCTTGTGGAATATAGGCCCCACTTTTTTTAGAATACATTGAGTATTCAGCCACAGCCAGTGTGTTCTGGCTCTAATTTAACTTTCCTTATCCAGATTCTTAAAATACTGTATGCAGAAAATAAGTCTCAGGATATTTGCTATTCACACATGAAGACATCTTAATGTATTTTTAAACCGTAGTCACAACTTTAACCATTCTTATGACACTGCATGTTAACGTGTTATATATTTGCATATGCATCTATACGTTTAATTTATCAATGTTTTTTCTTTCATTTTGCTTGCTATTGTGACAGCATGCCTTGTCTAACTTTTTTTCTTTAACGTTAAAACTTTCAATTAACTAGACGTACTGTAGAGTTTTCAAATACAATATAAAAGTCACTACTATACTTTTTTCTTTACACATTAATTACCAAACGCCGAAAATTTTGTATGTAGCATGAAACAGTCACAAATGAGACATGTTAGGGTACAATACTGTATATCTACTTTAAACATGTACAACTATGTTCATTATGCAAATGCTTCCAACTCACAAACAAGCTATTTACTTTTATTTATAACATACTGTATTCCCTCATTAAAATGTACATTTTTTTAAAAACTGGCGATTATAAATAAAGCTGCATCGGATGCTGAAACGTTATTATAATTTACTTTTTATCTAAATAAGCTCTTTCTAAAAAAAGATGATATATTTTTTGTATGCCACATTTATATCACTTAAATCCAATACAATCGGTATTCTCTGTTGTAAAAGTGACAAGCCATTTTCTGTTAAAGTACTGTACATTTGGCTAAATGTTTTTCACTGAATTTCATTATCCTTTTAGCTGTTTAAAGGTGCAGTCCAACTTAGCCATTAAAAAAGGGAAACATTGACCCTTTCCCACTATTCATTGTAACCACGAGTCATTGTGAAATCCTTTGCTAACTTTACTTTCTGAGTGATATTGTAAGGACTGTAGAAATGTGACTTTTTAGATCTCAGGCATGAACATCAATGCAACTTTAGAATTATATCATTAAAAGGCAGTATACAGTTTTGTACTGTAGGGTCACCTTTTCATAGGTAGTCTTGTAGGACTCAAATATTGTACGCACTTAAACTATTGGGTGCTTTCACTTGTGACTCAAATATGTGTTGGACTGAACCTTTTTTCAAAATGTGTAATCTTACTCCTCTTATTATTATGAAAAAATTGGATTACATATTGAAGCTTTTGAAGAAGAATTAATTTCTGGTATGGATGCAGATTTTGTTATGTTGGTTAATGTTATGTTTAATTAAGTTATTTATGTATATTCCATTGTAAAGACCTCCATTAGAACCATTAATTTTGTCTAGGAAACACATATCTATTTTTCAGTATCCTTCAGCTTTGGAAAAGAATACAGTCAATATGATAATTATCAAACAGTTGAATGACATTTTTTTATTAAAAGAAACGATAAAATGGTCCATTGTATTGATGTATTTATTTTCTTTCTTGTTTCTACATAACAATGTGGGAATTATTATGTATCTAATGGATGTAAACTTAGGGGGCCAGAAGTAAGTTTCTGGAGATTCTGTTTTCAGAGAATTTGGTATTTAGTTTAATAGATGAGAGATGTGTCCCTTTCCGCTTGCAGTGAATATATTATTCAGTTAACATCATTTACTGAATTACTCTCCTAGAATTCAGACAGAAACCTATGAATTACTTGTGCTAACAAATCTACAGTATCTATCAATTACAAATACTTTTGCTATCCACTATTTATGACATTTGATAGACAATTGTATGTTTTCTATGAAACAACGGTGGCTGTAGAATGATCTTTAACCATTTGGGTACCCTTTAGACGTAGCTGCTATATCATGGAGTTTTTCTAGGGAAGATGATGTTCTGTGCTGTTGTGGAGGGCTCCTCCCCTTCCTTTCCATCATCGGTGATGGAGTGATCACATGATAGCTTCAGAGACGGTGCCACATGATCACGAGTGCCAGAGGGTGCCCTCTGACACACAAAGGGTTAATGGACATGTCAGCTCATTAATTTCCTTAGCTCGGAGTCACAGTTCATGAATGTATAAACAAGTACACAAAAGCCAAGATGATCACTCACTTGAAATATGGGTAGTCTTGGATGAAGATGGAAAATGGTTTAACCATGCTGGAGTGGGTTATTTAAGGGTAAAGAGGAGATTTAGGATTAAGAGAGTGGGATTCAGCTAAAACCAATAAATGAGTCTTGTATTCAGGTATATAGAGTGAGGAAATCTAGACATTGGCTAGAAAATATAGTTGAAGAATTCAAGTTCAAGCGGCATTGTTAGTTGGGTATAATGTATCAGCAAAGTCATAGATGGAGAGGCAAAGTCCATGCCATAAAGTACCAACCTGCAAGAAAGGGAGAGGCAGTAAGCTTATTGTAGTCTCATAGATGCCCATGGCTATTCTGGCTGGTAATAATAAGCTAGTGTAATCAATAAAGAGTTATGTCTTGCACACCTATAAATGTATAATATAAGCAATATACTTGCGATTTGAGGTACTGGTGCTTCGTGGTTCAGGGAAAAAACCTGTCTGGTGTAATTTCAAAGTATACAGTATGAACAAAGTGGAGGATCCAGGGCACTACGGATTTGTAGAAAATAAATTTATTCTAGGCAAACACAATGTTTCGAACTGTACAAAGCTCTTTCTCAAGTGACTGGCCAGTCACTTGAGAAAGAGCTTTGTACAGCTTGAAACATTGTGTGTGCCTAGAATAAATGTCTTTTCTACAAATCCGTAGTGCCCTGGATCCTCCACTTTGTTGGTAATAATAAGCAACAGGGCCACCAACAGAATGTTTTGCCTCTAAAACAAAACAGAACAGTTCCCCTCAATATGGGATAGTCATCTTCAAATAAGGTGCTTTAAGACTGCAGTCGATCATGCTCACAAAAGTGAAGAAAGAAAAGGTAGTTTGGGGTAAGAAACTGAACCAAGTCGAACCGTTACTATCACAGTTTGTAGAATAAGGGCTTCAATGCTACATTTCTCCTCTCGTCATATTCTCCATAGTTTTATACTCTACTTATCCATTCTTTTTTTCTACTCCTACTCCATGCCCTCTTCTCCTGTTATAACATCCCTTACATCTGTAGCCCCCTCTGGGGACTACTAATGAATGTAAGGGGTTAAGGGCATTATTGGGTTAACCAGATGGGATCACTCTGGTATTGTCCCTCCCCATCATGTAATGTCGGATGACTGTGCAGAAGGGATTGTCACTCCCTTGTATGTCATGTGACAGTGATATCACCATAGGGAGATAGAAGGATATATATAGTTACACCCATGGTTCTGGGAGAGGGCCTCACTGTAAGTCCTGTAAATATGTTTAAGTGTATAATTACGTATATTAAGAGTGTCCTGTCCATGTTTATCTTTTCAGTTAAGGCACTTGCCATAAATAGTTGGTGCCTATATTAGTGATCCAACATTGTTCACATGCTTGAAAAGGAGGAAGTATGTTCTTAGCAGGAGTTCTGCAGATCATAATTGGATCAGCCCCACAAAAAGGTCCTTAGTGAACTCCTGATCCAATTTATATGGACAAGGTATACAGTACACAGTAATGGGATACTGATACCAGAGAGCAAAGTGTATTCCCAACAGGGAACCACTTGATAGGACATTATTGATGCATTTAGGAGATTTCCAATCTAACCAATACTAAGCGAAACAAGCATAAGTGCCTCCCCAGTGTAGGAGTGAGAGATACCAGTGGAAAAAGTACCGTTAACATCTCTAGTGTGAAGTCTGTCCTTATATGGCGAGCCTTATAAATGGATGATTTTGTACTATAAAGGTTTCTGGCACCCATCCTTATACTATCTGCATATCCACGTCTAGCCTGCAATGACTCACGCCATGAACAGGTAGAACAGACCGAGCACAGCAATGTATATAGTAAATCAATGTAATCTCCTTTTAACTTTCTCTGATCTTTTTACTCAACCATTTTCCCATTCTCCTTCCTTTACTTTCTTTCTCTCCCTTATCTTTTAGAACCCTTCAATTCCTACATACTCCCATTTCTTTATTTTTTGTTGCCACCCACTCTGTGCATGATTCACCACTTTCCCATCAAAGTTACCACTGGAGGATACATTTTTTTCTACCCTTGGAACTCACAGCTGGGAGCAAAGAGCAGGAGCACCCAGAGAAGGGAGAAGCTGTGACAGTAGACTAGTCCCTCCTGTACAGATGCAGCCACGAGTATTAGAACTGTTGCATTTTAAATTCTGGGGCAGTCTTACAGTAAATGCATCAACACTGCTGCAACATTGCCGCAACATTTCTGTGAGATTCTTAATTGACCACCAGATTTAACACAGCAGGGGTCCCTGCAGTCCCATTCTGTTTGAATGGGACTGCAGGGACTCCCCGCTGTGTTAATCCAATGGGCCATTAAAATCTCACAGAAATGTTGAGGCAATGTTGAGGTATTTACTGTGAGATTGCCCCAGAATTTCCCAGGTAAGTGTTCTAATACTGGTGGCTGCATCTGTATGCCATGCAATGGGATATATATTAGGTTTAAAGATATATACAGTATGTCAACTTGGTAGGCTCCATGTTCAGTCCTTATGACTGTGAGTGGGGACAATAATGACCTGGGTCTTGAATGTTGGTCTGCGAACAAACTGCAAAGACTATTTAAGTTTTCTTGCCTGGGACAGCACTATAGACACCTCAGCTAAGCACAATGTCAGTACTGTTTTGGTACTTCAGTACAAAATGCAATTAAAGAAACTGTATAATATTTGCAAGTTTGTCTTTGAAAGGACTGAAAATACACGCTTTGGAGAAAGCATGCATATTTCTTAATCTTAAAATGGACAGTGTTCTGAAACACGCAATTCATGACAAGCAGCAAGTGCTGGGCAAAATTTAAATCAACAGCAATCTCCAGGCAGATCTAGCAGAGCAGAGCTAGAAGCAGTAGCACATACTGTACAAATTAGCCTTCTTTTCTGTAAGTCCTGGCCCCTGTCACAGGGTCTGGAATAGTGTTTATAAAGCACAGCTGGGTAGCATTAGCAATTTGAACAGGGAGAATTACAATAAGTGGTTGGAGATTAGGATGAAGAGAAGCTTTTTCCCCTTACAATAAATGCCTACTACAAACACATTGTTTTGGGATGGCTATCCTTTATAGTGTAGTGTGAAAAGTGGTACCCAAAAAAATCACATAAGGCTCTGTGTTGAACTTGATGATAATATACAGTCCAGATGTTAGTAGGATGATAGACAATAATGAAACATAATTAACATAACCATGGTGCGATAAGTGCCTAGTGGTGTCCACCTGACATCCACAAATAATGACACACCAATATATGTCCCAACTCAAGGTGCGTTATATTAGTCCTATTGCTGTGAGCCTGCAATAAAACTGATGTGTCTATTTAGAGCTTGCTTGGGAATTTTTTCATTCTTACCAAGATTGGATGTCACTTTTGCTGTGCTCTGCTACAAACTTCGTCTCTGGCTATCCTTTACAGCTCTCCTTTTACTTTCTCTTATACCTACTGTACCTACCTCAACCCAGTGTAAAAAGTTAAACACTGATTCCAAAGTGGTTTAGTATTTTTTATTGAAAGTTGTGATTATCTCCTGGTGTCCTTCATGTACAGATACAATTATTTTTTATGTCTAGTCTCTCTCGTTTATTCATAGAGATGGGTGAATGTGTCAAAACTGGACTACAAAATATTTGCATAGTTTTTGGTACTATTCGATTCACAAACGAATATTTGGCCTCAAAGTTGTTAAAAAATAAAATAAAAAGTGAGAATGTATGAAAATTATTAATTCAATTCACTATTCATTCTGTGAATGTTTACAACATTAGATTGGGCAAATGTTGAAATATTGGATTTGTTAGGTGCGCATGCGCGGTGTACACGCCGTATCGAATGCAGATATTCGCGTCCTCATGGGTGTGTAATTTGCAAATACTTTGGTCAAAGTGATTCTATGTTTTTTTAAAATAGACGAATGTATCTGATCTGGGATTGAGCTGTGAATATTGGTGCTTGCGAATAAACACCATATTTATGGTAAATTTGAATTTTGGTGAATAATTCACCAATATACTATCCGTATATTAATTCATCCTCTTTATCATACTCACATTCTTCTGAGGTACACATTTTTTACAGTAACTAACTATTACAGCTCTGCACCCACAATTCATTTATTGAGAAACAAAAAATAATAAAACTGATCTTTAAACAAAACTAGTAAAATGTAGCATTAATATATTTGCAGCATGTAATGATTAATGGCAACAACATAGTAATTATTCAACATTTAATCCTACACTAGACCTTATTTTGAAATGTCATATTTTTTGTACTGTATACTTCATCATTTGAGTTGGAGAGGTCAAGCACCTACAATTGTTATTTTAATCTATTATGTCTGTTGACACAGAGTTCATTGTCAGTTGTTCCTCATCAATTTATGTATAATTCACAGTGCAACAAAGTAAATAACTTTCAGAACATACGGAATACCAGATCTTCAGTTCAGCAACAATAACCTTTAAGTGTCAATGTGGTTCTTGGTGTGTGGCGATGCACAATCGGACCTCAACTGTGTATTGTAAGACTAGTAATCCTAACCTATCACATCTGGGATTCTTATCCCGCTGTCCTTTTCTCTTTTAGAAGGATTATCAACTAACACAATCTCAATATTGGTAGTGTTCTGCACTGGATCACAAAAGATAAGACATGAGCTAATAGCAGAGATTTGTGCCTTTGCACTTATTAATATGTAGCCGAGTCCCCCTACCCTGCCTCCGGTGCGGGGGATCTGTTTAGTGGTTCCACTGAGCTCAGCACGATCGAGAGGTGCGGCCGGATATTTAGCGAGTTGTGCATGCGCAGTACGGTGAGGTGCGCATACGCAGTGGAGGAGGCAGCGGCCATCTTAGTGTAACTCCACAGATGCAGCCTCGGAACTACAAGTCCCAGAATCCCTAGAGGGAGGGACTGTACCACATGAGACTGCCCAGCCAATAGGATTGTAGCAAGGGGGAAAACAGGATATCCTCCACGTGCAGGGAGCAAACGCGCCAGTCCTGACGGAGAATCCAAAGGAGAAGGTAGTGTCCAGGGAGCAGTGCTTCCTGCACTAGGCCTAGACCTGGCCCCAGTTAGGCCCTGAGATACCAATAGAGGAATGTTGCACGGAATACCCCAAATAGGGACTCTTCCCCTTGTTATTTCTGCACAGGTGACTGGATGGCCATGCGGTGCCCGGTGGCCTGGGACCAGGTCACAGGATCCAGAGACATTGTGTGAGACCCTCTGGCTGGAGCTCACACTGCGAGGAGGATCAGGACCATTTAGGAGAGAGGGGATTTGTGTTGGAGGCCCTGCTATGTGGCACCCGCTCCAACTCACTACGCAAAGCAGCACCTGGGTACTAGAGTACCCAGGCAGGTACCCAACATGCACCCTCATCTAAAGGGGGTAGCGCTACCTCACACTTTTGTGGGAATTGCTTGGACAGGACGCCAGGGGTATTGCTTCCATGGCACCCTCAGTACTTTGAGGGAACCACCACGTGTTGGGTCATTGGGTGTACACTGTGGGTACGGTTATTGTCGTTATTATATGTGTGTATGTGTTAGAAGGTGTATACAGTAAACCTTAGTAATATATATTGTGTGGTTTATTATTCTTTACTGTGTATTGGTTCCTGTGAGGGGTTATCCCACCAACGCTGGGATCCCTCAGAGGTTGAGGCGCTGCGCTGCGCTGCAAGGAGAAAGAACTCACCCCAGGCTTCCAGTGGCGGAGGCTTCCTGTGAGCAAACAGATATAGCAGCCCGGGTAGTTGCCACATAGTTCCCTTAGGCATAGGGAAAGGGGGCTACAAATACATCTAAGTTAATGCCATATGCATGCATCATGCATGACAATCTAATAAAGAAAACAGTATTTTTGTAATGGTATGGCTTTTATAGGGTTTGGCCTCACATTTTTTCTGTTATCACATCAAAATTAAATTTGCAGACCCTTTACTATTTGTGATACAGGCAGTCCTCGGTTATCCGACACAATGCGTTACTCAAAATGGCGTTGGATAGCGAAACGTTGTAAAGCGAAACGTTTTCCCATAGGAACACTGTTTAAATGAAAGGTTTCGTTCCTGAAGGCATTTTTAATGCTAAAATACACAAAATATTTTACGCAGACAATAAGATATGCAGCACACACACATAAATTATATAGTGCATATACTGTATTATATATATATATATATATATAATATAACATAATATATAATATAATATAAAAATATAATATATTATATAGTATAATATAGTATAATATATATATTATATACACAAACAACTTTGCAAAGCGTCGTAAGAGTGTTGGATAAGCTGTTTTGGCGTTGTAAAAATGAACATAGGTATGCATTGCATAGCGTTGGATAAGCCATTCGTTGTAAAAAGAAGCGTTGTAAAATGAGGACTGCCTGTACTGTACTTACAACCAAGTAAAAAATAGTGTGCAAAGCTTTAACATGCCTTTACTCCCATTCACAAGGATCATTGTGAACCAGGGTCTTAATGATTGATGCACGATTATCTCTTATACAATTTCAATATCACAGTTGAGATCACTTTTCATACTGCTATTTTTCATACTCATTTATACATCGTAAAAATAATTTCATTTATAAACCATGACTAATTTATGGGCTGCATGAAAATAGGAGGAGTAATAGTATTTGCATTGAATACATACATACATTGAATACATAGGGGATTATTAATTAAACTGCAGTAATGCATGGGGAATTATCACACAGAAACTCTCATTGATGTCATTGCTGCTTAATAAATAACACCCATAGCCTCCATTGTTAGTCTTAATTCTATTTTGGATGTTTGATGTTTTAATTTATTCAGTGCAATTTGATAGAATTCAAGGTTAATTTAACAAAATGTAACATTATAATGCATTTTGAATCAATGTGACAATGACTTGGGATTCTACCAGTATGCCACAGCGAGCCTTCAACAAAGCTGGGACAGATGGGGACGGTTCACTACGGTGCCCAGGATTAAGCCTTTATGTGTTGATTTTTACACATCACACATTGATGTTGGCGAATGTATTGTATTGTATCCATCCCATATTAAATGTATTTATATTCGGAGATGTTTTCTGCACTTCTATGTTTACACACATACAGTTTATACATATATATGTTTATATATATATATATATATATATACAGTGTTCGACAAACCTATACATTTGCACGCCCCGGGCGAGTGGATTTAACATCATGGCGAGCTCCTATTGGCCCAAGCAGCACACGTTTGGTACTAGGTGGCGAGTAGATTATTTTATTCGGCGAGTAGATTTTTTGGTGATTTGTCGACCACTGTGTATATATATATATATATATATATATATATATATATATATATATATATATATATATATATATATCTTTTGTTTGTATACATTGGCCACGCTCTGTAGCACTCTTCTTGACATATATATATATATATATATATATATATATATATATATATATATATATAATCAAAAAATAAATAGACGATACCGTTTTGTGGCTAACGAAATGCTTTTATTTGTGCGAGCTTTCGAGATACACTGATCTCTTATTCCGGCGATGTTACTGTACAATGAATGAAGCAAGCAAAGGGTACTGATACCTCTACATATATATATATATATGTAGAGGTATCAGTACCGTGTTAGCCGAGCTTCAATAATCAAAAAATAAATAGATGATACCGTTCTGTGGCTAACGAAATGCTTTTATTTGTGCGAGCTTTCGAGATACACTGATCTCTTCTTCCGGCGGTGTTACAATGAATTAAGCAAGCTTTTGCTTGCTTCATTCATTGTAACATCGCCGGAAGAAGAGATCAGTGTATCTCGAAGGCTTGCACAAATAAAAGCATTTCGTTAACCACAGAACGGTATCATCTATTTATTTTTTGATTATATATATATATATATATTAACACACACATTCCCAGCACGCTCTAACTCCAATATACCCACCCACCATATTTTATATATATATACAGTGTTCGACAAATCTCCCAAAAATCTACTCGCCCACCCAAAAAATCTACTCGCCCCAAGCCACGTCCCTAGCCCCGCCCCTAGCCCTGACCCAGGCCATACCCCTAGCCCCACCCCTAGCCCCGCCCCATCGCAAATTTAATAAATTCTTAGTAAGAACTAATAAGATTAGTTTTTGACATAAGTTTATTTTTTGTAAAACATTTTTACTTTACTGCAATTACTCCTTGTTGCATAGTAACATAGTACACGAGATTAAAAAATGACATGCATACATAAAGTTTAACCAATGACAAATTTAGTCTACATACCTTATCCTACTTACAGTATATTGATCCAGAGGAAGGAAAACAAAAAACCCTGTGACACATTGTCATCTCAATGGGGAAAAAATCCTTCCAGACTCCAAAAATTGGCAGTCGGAATGTCTCTCTGGATCAACATCCTTCCTATGTTTAAGTAACAATAGTATGAATAAACTAACTTTTTCTGCTCAAAAACATTTGTCTGAAGTATTTGATTTTTACAGAAACAGAAAGAAGTGGAATTATTTTTGTAGAGTCAACGTAAATTAAGTTGCGCTACGTGCATGGCCCATCACATGACGCATTTTGCTTGAAAAATACCAGTTATCAATGGCCCAGTCTGGTTGGAACAAATCAATTGGTGGTCCATTAATTGATATTGTCAAGAGATCATCTAAACTTGAAGTCTGTAGTTTAGATCTTTTTTTGGATTTAATTGAATTCATGACGCTGAAACCCCTTTCGCATGATGCTGTTGATGTGGGAAGGACTGCAATAATAGAAAGCAACTTAATGAATAACGGAAACCTGTCCTTTTGTGATTGTGTTGATTTCAGAATATCCTCTAGCTTCAAATGCTTACATAAAACTTTAATTTTATACCATTCAGAAAGAATCGCTTCTGTAACATTTGCTAGAGGATCTTCAGATATCAAATGATGAAAGTGACTAGTGAGCACCTTCCTCTCAGAATCACCATAATGTATTAGATCACTACCAGACGGCCACGAAACCGTATCAAAAATGGAACTTTAAAAATTGTAGCAGACAAAGATGTAGCAACTTTTTCAAGTTCATTTTGCCTTTTGGGCGAACTTCCATAAAATTTAAAAAGCCCAATCAGAACATCGTCTACTTTGGAAATGTAAGTAGCATCTTTCACAGATTTCAGCACACATAACTGTAATTTATGAGCTACACAGTGCACACAAATCAAATGTTTCACATCATGTTTCACTTTTGCTGCAAGTCCATTAACACTGCCTAACATGCTTGCAGCTCCATTTGTCCCTAAGCCTACCAAGTGCTCACTGTTTCGCCAGTGTAGACCATATTTAAGTAACACTTCTTGAAGTGCATCGAAATATCCTTGGCCAGTACCAATTTGTAATGGAACTATGCTTAAATTTTTTTCCTTAATGCAGCCGTCCTTACAATATTTTATATACATTATAAATTGTTCTGTTGTTGATTTGTCAGTGGAACCATCGAGTAATACACTGAAGAATAAACTACTTTTACCTTCAGCGACAATGTCATTTCTTATTTTTTCGGCAATAAATTTGACAAATTCTGCACACCGCTTATCGTTACTATATTGTTTGAGAACATGAACGCCAAGCTTGCGTACATAATTTAACAGTTCTTTTATGTCGCTGAAAGGTTTATTGGTTTTAGCTATATAATAATCAGAATTGAAAACAACACACATTTGTTGAAACATTTCCTTTTCCATCTTTTTTACACATAGCCCCATTGGTGTGCTTTCTAGATTTTTTTGTGCACTCAAAATTTTGGCAAACTTGATATGTAGAGCAGACTTTCCATGATATTTGAAACTTTCTAATTTAAATGGTGCATTGAAAATTTGTCGTATGTGTGTAGGCGGAGTAACGTCAGTCTTACGAGCAAAATTCGAACAGATAATACATGATGCAACATCTGATTCCTTGTTATATTTTAACCATGTGAAATCTTTGCGCCAACTGTCTTGAAAATTTCTTCTTTTATGGATTAACTTTGTTGGTATCGGACTGTCTTGATCTGGAGGAGTATCTTCTACAGTCTCTATTTGGTTAACACGCTGTGATGGTCCCTAGTTTTTATCTCCAAAAAACATGTGGAGTGAAGTTTGTCTTGTTGCTCATCTTTGCAGATGTTGGTTCCAGGCAGACAGTGGGTGCTGGAAGGCAGATGGTGGGTCCAGGCTGATGGGTGCGACCAGACTGATACCTAAAATGTAGAAATAGATCTTTCAATTTGTAAAGATGGAATGATTGGCAAACAGTGGGAAGTCAGTATACTGTATGCAACACTTACGTGAAGCCAAAATCAGTGCACACAATCAGTGCAGGCAGAGGGTGGGCGTTGGAAGGCAGATTGGGGCTGGAAGGCAGATGGTGGGTCCAGGCTGATGGGTGCGACCAGGCTGATACCTAAAATGTGGATCAGAACACAGCAACTATTTGACGCCTCCCCCCTCCAGAGTACAGTACTTGATCGGCATGTAACAGCACGGACTGTGAAGCTTGTTAACATGCAATATAAATCACAGTAAGCTCTCAAAAAACACCCCACTCCTCCACCCAGAAATAAAGAAATCACAACACTTAGTGAAGGCATTTTAAATCTTTGTAGCAAAGTCATGTGTGTGATAAGAAGATACGGCGCAGTGGTTGAAGTCTCCCACCCGCCTCCACGCAGATTATTCACAGTATGGTCACGTGATAAATTGTCTCTACAAGCGCTGAGCTTCGGTGAGTGTCGCACAAGCATAGCCGCCATTATTTGCTTTCATTACATTGAACGCGCAGCGGCACCGTTCCCGCAGCGTTAAGATCAGGGAGAGGTGGTGGGTGTGTGAGCTGCTCCACAGTGAAGCTAATTCTTGAATAATGGGAAACTACTGTGCTTATTCATATTAACCCAATGCAGACAGGTTTGCGAATATAAGTGATTGTTAACAATCCCAAGACAAAATAAAAGCATAACTGTCTGAAAATACACACGAGTGCAGACGTTCCCTACCTGTCTTCTGAGTTAGGGGGGATTCCGAGGTATCCTGTTAGAAGCTTTCTAGTCAGATCTGGAACAAAGCAAGTTAGAAATTATTTTAAAACCTCAATACATTATTATGTGTAGACCGCTGACTACTTGTTTGACTGGGTGAGTGACTGGGTGAGTGACTGACTGGGTGAGTGACTGACTGGGTGAGTGACTGACTGGGTGAGTGACTGACTGGGTGAGTTACTGACTGGGTGAGTGACTGACTGGGTGAGTGACTGACTGGGTGAGTGACTGACTGGGTGAGTGACTGGGTGAGTGACTGACTGGGCGACTGACTGACTGACTGAGTGACTGACTGGGTGAGTGACTGACTGGGTGAGTGAGTGACTGGGTGAGTGAGTGACTGGGTGAGTGACTGACTGGGTGAGTGACTGACTGGGTGAGTGACTGACTGGGTGAGTGACTGACTGGGTGAGTGACTGACTGAATGACTGAATAAATGAGTGACTGACTGGGTGAGTGACTGACTGGGTGAGTGACTGACTGGGTGAGTGACTGGGTGAGTGACTGACTGACTGGGTGAGTGAGTGACTGACTGTGTGAGTGACTGTGTGAGTGACTGGGTGAGTGACTGGGTGAGTGACTGGGTGAGTGACTGAGTGAGTGACTGGGTGAGTGAGTGAGTGACTGGGTGAGTGAGTGACTGACTGGGTGAGTGAGTGACTGACTGGGTGAGTGACTGACTGGGTGAATGACTGACTGGGTGAGTGACTGACTGGGTGAGTGACTGACTGGGTGAGTGAGTGACTGGGTGAGTGAGTGACTGGGTGAGTGACTGACTGGGTGAGTGACTGACTGGGTGAGTGACTGACTGGGTGAGTGACTGACTGGGTGAGTGACTGACTGGGTGAGTGACTGTCTGGGTGAGTGACTGGGTGAGTGACTGACTGGGTGAGTGAGCGGGTGACTGGGTGAGTGAGTGACTGGGTGAGTGACTGACTGGGTGAGTGACTGACTGGGTGAGTGACTGACTGGGTGAGTGACTGACTGGGTGAGTGACTGGGTAAGTAACTGGGTGAGTGACTGGGTGAGTGACTGACTGGGTGAGTGAGTGGGTGACTGGGTGAGTGAGTGACTGGGTGAGTGACTGACTGGGTGAGTGACTGACTGGGTGAGTGACTGGGTGAGTGACTGGGTGAGTGACTGGGTGAGTGACTGAGTGAATGACTGGGTGAGTGACTGACTGGGTGAGTGACTGACTGGGTGGGTGAGTGACTGGGTGAGTGAGTGACTGGGTGAGTGACTGACTGGGTGAGTGACTGGGTGAGTGACTGACTGGGTGAGTGAGTGGGTGACTGGGTGAGTGAGTGACTGGGTGAGTGACTGACTGGGTGAGTGACTGACTGGGTGAGTGACTGACTGGGTGAGTGACTGACTGGGTGAGTGACTGACTGAGTGACTGGGTGAGTGAGTAAGTGACTGAGTGAGTGACTGGGTGAGTGAGTGACTGGGTGAGTGACTGACTGGGTGAGTGACTGACTGGGTGAGTGACTGACTGGGTGAGTGAGGGACTGGGTGAGTGAGGGACTGGGTGAGTGACTGACTGGGTGAGTGACTGGGTGAGTGACTGGGTGTGTGAGTGAGGGACTGGGTGAGTGACTGACTGGGTGAGTTACTGGGTGACTGACTGGGTGACTGACTGGGTGACTGACTGGGTGACTGACTGACTGGGTGTAGAATGGGACAAATACATTAGTAATAACTGTAGACAGCAGTTACAATCAACCAAACAATGTTTTATTTAACAGAGTATCTGGCCGGGAGCACCCCCCACTGGCACCTCCCATCCGGCGGGCCCCCCTCCCTCGCGGGTCCCCCCCCCCCGCTACCTTATCCGGCGATGCCACCAAAAGACCCTCTTTATATTTTTAATTATAACCTGCCTTTTTATTTTTTATTCCTTGGGATTAAAAAAAAAAGGGGGGGGTTGAGGGGAAAAATTCAAGGACAAAGCAATGAGGTTCTCTTATAAGTCACCCCCCCCCCTCTTATCCTAATAAGTTATTGGGGAATGGATGGGCTAAAATCCTAACTGAGAAAGGCTGGGCACTATTTGACTGAGCATCACGGGCGCGCCGGGATATATTTATTTAGTGACTTTTATTTAGTGACTTTATTTAGTGACTGGGTGGGTGGGTTATTTAGTGACTGGGTGGGTGGGTTATTTAGTGACTGGGTGGGTGGGTTATTTAGTGACTGGGTGGGTGGGTTATTTAGTGACTGGGTGGGTTATTTAGTGAATGGGTTATTTATTGGCTTTATGTAGTGACTGGGTGGGTGGGTTATTTAGTGACGGGTTGGGTGGGTTATTTAGTGACAGGGTGGGTTATTTAGTGACTGGGTGGGTGGGTTATTTATTGGCTTTATGTAGTGACTGGGTGGGTGGGTTATTTAGTGACTTGGTGGGTTATTTAGTGACTGGGTGGGTTATTTAGTGACATTTATTTAGTGACTTTATTTAGTGACTGGGTGGGTTATTGAGTGACTATTTAGTGACTGGGTGTGTGGGTTATTTAGTGACTGGGTGGTATTTAGTGACTTGGTGGGTGGGTTATTTAGTGATTGGGTGGGTTATTTAGTGACTGTGTGGGGGGGGGGTGACATCTCCCCCCCTACCCTTTTTTTTCAGCCAGTGCGAGCAGGGAAAATTTCAGCGCGAGCAGGGAAAATTTTAATAAACAAGCACATGTGCTGCTTGGGCCAATAGGAGCTCGCCCAGAGGTTAAATCCACTCGCCCCGGGCGTGCAAATGTATAGGATTGACGAACACTGTATATATATATATATATATATATATGACAATAAGAGTGCTACAGAACGTGGCCAATGTATACAAACAAAAGACAGGGGTGCCCAATGCTACATCCAATTGACAAAACATATAAAGTAATAAGTATAAAGTTAAAATACTTCAAAAATAATAATTTTTACTTGGTTATTTTGTTAAACCCTTTGACCAAAGCGTCATAAGCCTGCATACCACGTAAAGGTAAACCAAAATTAATACAGGTCCTAACACTAAACTGTGAACCCTTCCTTTTCCCTCTGTATGAGGGGAAGCAACCACAGTAAGTCCTGTCCATTCAGCAAAATGCTAGAACCTCCCAAGTTAAAAAGGTGGGGAGGGGTGAGCTCTGGGAGGAGGGGCCACCTAACTCCAAGCAATTAGAGCTTGCTGGGAATGTGTGTGTTAATTTAGTTCCTGACTGGCAACAGTTGCAGTTGCTTGGAGGTAAGTGGCCCCTCTTCCCAGAGCTTTTATTTGTGCGAGCTTTCGAGATACACTGAGCTCTTCTTCCGGCGATGTTACAATGAATAAAGCAAGCAAGGGTTTTACTTTAAAAAAGTGTCTCTTTGAATGTTATCTGTGCTTATCCCTCTGCCGTGTGTAGATGCGATTTATGACTACAGTAGGTGTTAAATAGTCCCTGAATGTTAGTGATGTAAGAGTGTGTGTGTGTATGTATGTAAATATAAATGAATGAAGATCCCACAGTGTATACAGCGCTTTACAAAAGGTGTGTGTGGAGTGGGAGTGTATATAAATGGTGTGGGTAGGTGTGGAAATGTGAGAGAGTGTTGCATTACTAAAAGTGTGTGCAGATACTATGTGGTCCCTATTGGTATACAGGCATACCCCGCATTAACGTACGCAATGGGACCGGAGCATGTATGTAAAGCGAAAATGTACTTAAAGTGAAGCACTACCTTTTCCCACTTATCGATGCACGTACTGTACTGCAATCGTTATATACGGGCATAACTGATGTAAATAACGCATTTGTAACAGGCTCTATAGTCTCCCCGCTTGCGCACAGCTTCGTTACAGGTAGGGAGCCGGTATTGCTGTTCAGGACGTGCTGACAGGCGCATGCGTGAGCTGCCGTTTGCCTATTGGGCAATATGTACTTACTCGCGAGTGTACTTAAAGTGAGTGTACTTAAAGCGGGGTATGCCTGTATAGAGATGGAATAACGTAGAGTTTATGTATGTGTAAGAGATACTGTAGCTGTGTGTGCATACATATAGCACAGTATGAATAGACATGGCCTTTAGCACTCATGGGAAGAGAGTTCTCTCCTGTCAATAATCACTCATAAAACTTCAGTCTCGGTTTAGGCCACTGCTAAGTGTCCCGGACAGTTGCATACATTTGTATTCATGCAACCGTCTCTCTTTCGGTGTTCTAAGATTACCTTTCGTTAATTTCGTAATTTCGTTAGCCACAGAACAGTATCGTCTATTCTTTTTTGATTATTAAGCTCGGCTAACATGGTACAGATACCTCTACATCAATATATATATTACAACAAGACAAATTGCCTGCAACAGACTAAGCAAATAATGAGTACTTAAATTAGTAATATAATAACCACTAACGGAGCTAGGCACTAGAAGTAATATAACAACGAAAAGAAAAAGAAAAGAAAAAGAAGAGCGCCCCAACTCAGCACTCAAGTATACTCAGAACAAATATCAAAGAAAAATATGATTTATTTAACAGCACAAATAATCAAACATAAAATACAAAAAATATTAAAACAAACCCTGACATCCTCCTGTGATAGAATATGTATCAGACAGGGGAAAACCCCTATGAAGATACTGATGGACCCCTAATACCCAAGGCAAGGGAAAAAAAACCTATAAGCACAAAATATATGTAGAACAAGGGGTTAACAATAACCCCTTGAACCTACAAGGCCGGCCTCACCCCTAGTAAATATAAAACCACACAGCAAGCATAGATAACACATGCACCAAATTGCCTAATACATGCTGATGTCAAATTCATGTTATATAGATACACCGTAAATGCAGTTGGTATAATCAAGTCAAACCAGGCACAGTACCAAAAAGAGACTGTTAGTATGGGATCAACAATGGTTAACAGTTGACATCAGTTACCATAGTCCATGAGACCAACCATGCCACACTGTGATAGTAAAATGTCCAAAGGGTAAAGATCTTCCAATTAAGGGGTCCATCCGCAGGGGAGTCAGAGAAAAACAGGTCTGTGTGTCTTCAAAGATGTTTTATTACATTTTTTATACGTTATCACACGAAGATCGGGAACTTTTTTCTTCTCTTTTTTCATATACATATATATATATATATACATATACATATACATATACACATACACATACACATACACATACACATACACATACACATACACATACACATACACATACACATACACATACACATACACATACACATACACATACACATATATATATATATATATATATATATATATATATATATATATATATATATATATATATACTGAGTTAAGTTATGGTGAGTAAAAAAAGTGACAAAAACCCTCCACAGCAAAGCATATAGCAAATGCTCTCTCTCTCTCTCTCTCTCTCTCTCTCTCACCCCCTCTCTCTCCCACCCCCTCTCTCTCTCTCCCCCTCTCTCTCTCCCCCTCTCTCTCTCACCCACTCTCTCTCTCTCACCCCCTCTTTCTCTCTCACCCCATCTCTCTCTCTCTCTCTCTCTCTCTCTCTCTCTCTCTCTCTCTCTCTCTCTCTCTCTCTTCTCACCCTCTCTCTGTGTCTGTCTCACACTCTGGAACTGGATATCTTACTTACCCTATATATCTTAACTGCCCTATACTACACCGAAATAACCTATACTGCTTTCTTCCAGATCTGACTCAAGCTTCAAACGGAAGACGTAGGAACCCCCCCTAACCCAGAAGACATGTAGGGAACACCTCCCCTCCAATGTATAACATTGCGGGAATGAGGGTACCTGGACATTGAGGGACTGCTGATCAGGTAAGATCCGGCATTCACACACACACACACACACACACACACACACACACACACACACACACACACACACACACACACACACACACACACACACACACACACACACACACACACACACACACACACACACACACCTAATTGTAGTATAATGTAATACAATAAATACATTTATGTCAAAAATGAATGTTGTTCTGACTAGGAATTTATTAAATGTGTTTTATTTTAAAGCGGGGTTGGGGGCGGGACTAGGGGTGGGACTAGGGGAGGGACTAGGGCGGGGTTACGGGCACGGTTAGGGGCGGGGTTAGAGGCGAGGTTAGGGGCGAGTAGATTTTTTTGGTTGGGCTAGTAGATTTTTGGGTGATTTGTCGAACACTGTATATATATATATATATATATATATTGTGACAAACGGCTTACTCCGGGGCTCCGCCGTCTGTCCGGGACT
This sequence comes from Ascaphus truei, assembly GCF_040206685.1. Lineage (NCBI taxonomy): Eukaryota > Metazoa > Chordata > Amphibia > Anura > Ascaphidae > Ascaphus > Ascaphus truei. Next base: position 246,487,550 of record NC_134485.1, on the reverse strand, counting down.
GTTAGAACACGGTCTTTTAGGGTAGGTTAAATGATGAGACGTCACGTACTGTTCCTTTAAACAGGCTATGCCTGGTTTATTTAGTCCCAGGCACTGAGACTGCCACAGTGCAAACAGAAAACAAAGCCAAACAAAAAGCTGCTCATCTGAGCGATAACTTAAACTTAGATATCCCTGACTCAGGGTTGGAAGTGGCTTGTCCACTTCCACCAACAAAATAAGAAACAGGAAACAGGTCTAATATACCTGATCTCTAATCAGCATGACAGGTGACAGAAAACAGGCAGCAGACAAACTGTGGAATGGAGTGCATGTACCACGAGGCTGCCCTGTTCAGCCTAGACAGGACAGAAACTGTTCAGTATCCTGGGAACCCTGTATATGGAATTTATTACCATCCCCTGGTTTCTGTCACATATCCTCCCCCCCCAGCTCAGACCTCGATGGATGAGCGACCATGGATATTAGGGAGTGCATCCTTGACAACCCGTCGGCATTGCCATGTTTGTGCCCTGACCTGTGTTCCACAGAAAATTTAAAGGGTTGTAGGCTTAGGAACCACCTGGTCACTCTAGCATTCTTCTCCCTGTTTTGACACAACCAGGTAAGGGGTGCATGATCTGTGACCAACCGAAATTTTCTCCCCAACAGATAATATTTGAGCGTCTCTACAGCCCACTTTATTGCGAGACACTCTTTCTCGACTATGGAGTAATTTTTCTCCAGGGGATTTAGTTTCCTACTTAAATAAAGGATGGGGTGCTCCTCCCCTTGAGACTCCTGGGAGAGTACCGCCCCCAGCCCTACCTCAGAGTTGTCGGTTTGGACTACGAACTCTTTGGAGAAGTCAGGTGTGACCAACACTGGTTGGGCACAGAGAGCTTCTTTCAGGCTTCTAAAGGCCTGTTCGGTTTTGGGGGACCACTTTACCATTAGCGGTCCTCTTGCTTTTGTGAGGTCGGTTAGTGGTGTTGCCTTAGTTGCAAAATTGAGAATAAACCTTCTATAGTAGCCAATTAACCCCAAAAAGGTCCTTACTTGTTTTTTGTAACTGGCCTTGGCCAATTTTGTATCGCCTCTACTTTGAGTGTTTGTGGTTTGAGTAACCCTCTACCAATAGAATACCCCAGATACTTGGCCTCCTCCAGACCAATAGTGCATTTAGCGGGGTTAGCAGTTAGTCCGGCAGACCGAACTGCGTCGAGCACAGCTTGGACCTTTGGAAGGTGAGACTGCCAATCTTCACTGTGGATTACCACATCATCTAGGTAGGCGGCAGCATACCGAGCATGTGGTTTTAAAATTTTATCCATCATTCTTTGGAATGTGGCGGGAGCTCCACGTAAGCCAAAAGGCAGCACCTTATACTGAAAGAGGCCGTCTGGGGTTGAGAAGGCTGTTTTTTCTTTTGCCCTTTCTGTGAGGGGATCCTGCCAGTACCCTTTTGTTAGGTCTAGGGTTGTGAGATATCGGGCTTTGCCCAGTCTCTCTACAAGTTCATCCACCCTGGGCATAGGATAAGTATCAAATTTTGACACCGCGTTTAGTTTCCGGTAGTCATTACAAAACCTTGTTGTACCATCTGGCTTTGGGACTAAGACTATAGGGCTGTTCCACCCACTTTGGGATTCCTCAATTACGCATAGTTTTAGCATTTTTTTTAACCTCTAAACTTACTGCTGCGGCCAAGTTTATTCGAGCATTTGCCCGTTCTTGGCCGCAGCAGTATCCTGGCGCGCGCCGCAGGGTGACGGGCGCGCGCCGAAGCAGAGGAAGAGCGCCCTCCGATTGGGGCGCTCTCCCTACCGCTGCCGGGTCCGCCGGTCCCCCGGAACCCCCTGCCGCCGTCCCGCGATCGCGGGACACCAGGGCTCCCTCGCGCGTGCAGGGGGCGCTGGCACCCGATGATGCGTGACCGCGCTGAGGGAGTGCGGCTCGCAAGCCGGGACATTTCCCGGCTTGCGGAATGAGCCGCACTCGGATAAACTGTGTCGGCAGTGTATAGCCTCTCTCTTGGCCTCTGGGATTCGGTACGGTTTAAGATTAACTCGGACCCCCGGTTCAGAGACTAGGTCATGTTCAATTACGCTAGTTCTACCTGGCTGTGTAGAGAAGACTTCTTTGTTTCTTCTCACTAAATTCTGGACCTCTCGTTTCTGATGCACGGACAGGGTTTCAGCTATGCTAACTTCTGGGTCAGTTTCTTGATTCTCTGACGGACCTGGGGGTACTAGGGTTAACAAGACCTCTCTATCTTTCTAGGGCTTGAGTAGGTTTATATGGTAAATTTGCTCAGGTTTCCTCCTACCTGGCTGTCTTACCTTATAATTTACTTCTCCCACTCTTTCCAAGACCTCATATGGCCCATGCCATTTAGCAAGGAATTTATTCTCCACGGTGGGAACCAGAACTAGTACTCTATCACCTGGAAAAAAAATTCTGCCCCTAGCACCCTTATTATACGTATTCCTCTGTGCTTCTTGAGCTTTCTCCATGTGTTCCCTCACTATGGGCAGGACTGCAGCTATGCGGTCCTGCATCTGGGCAACATGCTCTATTACACTTCTGTAAGGGGTAACCTCGTGTTCCCAAGTCTCTTTGGCTATATCCAGTAAGCCCCTTGGGTGTCGGCCATACAATAGTTCAAACGGGGAGAAGCCTGTGGATGATTGGGGAACTTCCCTAATGGCAAATAACAGGTATGGTAACAAACAATCCCAGTTTTTCCCATCCTTATCGACCGCCCGGCGTAACATGCTCTTTAAGGTTTTATTGAACCTTTCCACTAAACCAGCGTTTCCCAAATGGTGGGTCGCGACCCGGCACCGGGCCACAGCACCAAAATTGCCGGGTCGCAGCGAGGCTGGCCGCGCGGTGCCTCCCGTCCGTCGTCCCCCCTACCCCCCCCCCCCCCCCGCTCAAGTTAAAAAAAAATGGCGGTGATTCCCCCCGCGGTCCCGCGCACTTGCGCAGGGCAAGCAGGGCCCGCTCCCTTCCTCCCCCCCGCTCCCTTCCTCCCCACCGCTCCCAACGTGGGACAGAGGAGGAAGAGGAAGTACCAGCTCCTCTGCGGCCCGCACGTTACATGGGGCAGGGTGGAAGTACAAGCTCCTACTGCGGCCCGCTTCCCCCTGCGGCCAGCTTCCCGAGCTCACCTCACGTGGCACCCCCTCCCGAGCCCACCTCCCGTGCCCCCAAGCCCACCTCCCGTCCCGGGCAGCAGGGGATATTGGGGGCAGCAGGGGAAAGCGTCCGGCGGCAAGGTAAGTCACCCCACCCCACCCAGTCACTGCCACCCACCCAAGTGTCCCTGGGACCACTCCCACCCACCCAAGTGTCCCTGGGCCCCCTCCCACCCACCCAAGCGTCCCCGGGCCCCCTCCCACCCACCCAAGTGTCCCTGGGCCCCCTCCCACCCACCCAAGTGTCCCCGGGCCCCCACCCACCCACCCAAGTGTCCCTGGGCCCCCACCCACCCAAGTGTCCCTGGGCAACCCCACCCACCCACCCAAGTGTCCCTGGGCAACCCCACCCACCCACCCAAGTGTCCCTGGGCCCCCAAAGTGTCCCTGGGCCCCCACCCACCCACCCACCCAAGTGTCCCTGGGCCCCCACCCACCCAAGTGTCCCTGGGCCCCCTCCCACCCACCCAAGTGTCCCTGGGCCCCCTCCCACCCACCCAAGTGTCCCTGGGCCCCCACCCACTCACCCAAGTGTCCCTGGGCCCCCACCCACCCACCCAAGTGTCCCTGGGCCCCCTCCCACCCACCCAAGTGTCCCTGGGCCCCCAATCCCACCCACCCAAGTGTCCCTGGGCCCCCAATCCCACCCACCCAAGTGTCCCTGGGCCCCCAGTGGCTGTGTGTGTGTGTGTATCAGTGGCTGTGTATGTGTGTGTATCAGTGGCTGTGTATGTGTGTGTATCAGTGGCTGTGTGTGTGTGTATCAGTGGCTGTGTATGTGTGTGTATCAGTGGCTGTGTGTGTGTGTGTATCAGTGGCTGTGTGTGTGTGTGTGTGTGTGTGTGTGTGTGTGTGTGTGTGTGTGTGTGTGTGTGTGTGTGTGTGTGTGTGTGTGTGTGTGTGTGTGTGTGTGTGTGTGTGTGTGTGTATATCAGTGGCTGTGTGTGTGTGTCTGTGCAGGCCCTATAGGCGATAACATTTTTAGTGGGTCACGAAAAAGAAGTTAAAAAATAACCGGGTCACGGAAAAAAAAGTTTGGGAAACCCTGCACTAAACCATCTGTTTGTGGATGATAGACTGAGGTTCTGAGATGCTTGATTTTTAGGAGTTTACATAGCTCTTTTGTTACTTGGGACATAAATGGTGTTCCCTGGTCAGATCAGATCTCTTTAGGAATTCCGACCCGGGAAAACAGAACTACTAACTCTTTTGCTATGTTTTTAGCAGAGGTGCTACGTAGGGGAACTGCCTCCGGATATCGGGTGGCATAATCTAATATTACCAATATATGCTGATGTCCCCTAGCAGACTTTATTAGGGGTCCTACTAGATCCATAGCAATCCGGTCAAATGGTACCTCTATTATGGGAAGGGGTACCAATGGGCTGCGGTACACTTTGAACGGGGCGGTGATCTGACATTCTGGGCATGAGGAGCAATAGTTTGTAATTTCTGCCAGAACCCCAGGCCAATAGAAGCTTCGGAGAACCTTTTCTTTTGTCTTTTCCACCCCTAGGTGTCCCCCCAATGGATGACTATGTGCGAGGTGTAGTACTACGTTACGGAATGTCCGTGGTACCAACAATTGTTTAGTTGTAACTGATTTCCTTTTATCAACCGGATATACTAGGTCAATGAAACAACCGAGATACAATATAAGGGCAGACTTTCAGCTTTAATTCAAGGGGTTGAACAAAAATATTGTATGAAACGTTTAGGAATTGCAACCATTTTCATACACAGTCCCCTTATTTCAGGGGCTCAAATGTAATTGGACAAATTAACACAATCATAAATAAATTTTTAATACTTTGTCGAGAATCCTTTGCAGGCATTGACTGCTTGAAATCTGGAACGCATGGACATCACCAAACGCTGGGTTTCCTCCTTTGTGATGCTTTGCCAGGCCTTTACTGCAGCTGTCTTCAGTTGTTGTTTGTTCATAGGTCTTTCTGCCTTAAGTTTTGTCTTCAGCAAGTGAAATGCATGCTCGATCGGGTTGAGATCAGGTGATTGATTCGGCCATTGCAGAATATTCCACTTCTTTGCCTTAAAAAACTCCTGGGTTGCTTTCGCAATATGTTTTGGGTCATTGTCCATCTGTAAAGTGAAGTGCCGTCCACTGAACTTCGCTGAATTTGGCTGAATCTGAGCAGACAATATATCCCTATACACTTCAGAATTCATCTGGCTGCTTCTGTCTTCTGTCACATCATCAATAAACACTAGTGACCCAGTGCAATTATAAGCCATGCATGCCCATGCCATCACACTGCCTCCACTGTGTTTTCCAGATGATGTGGTAAGCTTTGGATCATGAGCCGTTCCAAGCCTTCTCCATACTTTTTTCTTCCCATCATTCTGGTACAGGTTGATCTTAGTTTCAACTGTCCAAAGAATGCTGTTCCAAAACTGGGCTGGCTTTTTTAGATATTGTTTGGCAAAGTCTAATATGGCCTTTCTATTCTTGAGGCTTATGAATGGTTTGCACCTTGTGGTGAAGCCTCTGTATTTGCTCTCGTGAAGTCTTCTCTATGGTAAACTTGGATAATGATATGCCTACCTCCTGGATAGTGTTCTTCACTTGGCTGGATGTTGTGAAGGGGTTTTTCTTTAAAATGGAAAGGATCCTACAATCATCCACCACTGTTGTCTTCCATGGACGTCCAGGCCTTTTTGTGCTGCAGAGCCCACAGTGCGTTCTTTTTTTCTCAGAATGTACCAAACTGTTGATTTGGCCACTCCTAATGTTCCTGCTATCTCTCTGATGGATTTTCTTTTTTTTGCAGCCTAAGGATGCCCTGTTTCACTTGCATTGAGAGCTCTTTTTACCGCATGTTGTGGGTTCACAGCAACAGCTTCCAAATGCGAATGCCACACCTGTAATCAACTCCAGACCTTTTACCTGCTTAATTGATGCTCAAATAACGAAGGAATAGCCCACACCTCTCCATGAAACAGCTTTTGAGTCAATTGTCCAATTACTTTTGGTCCCTTGAAAAAGAGGGGGCTACGTATTAAAGAGATGTAATTCCTAAACCCTTCCTTCAATTTGGATGTGAATACCCTCAAATTAAAGCTGATAGACTGCACTTTAAGCCCATATTCATTATTTAACTGTAACTTTAATTTATTTTGGTACACAGCCAAAATAACAAAACTTGTATCAGTTTCCAATTATTTCCGGACCTAACTGTATATATATATATATATATATATATATATATATATATATATATATATATATATATATATATATATATATATATATATATATATATATATATATATATATACACATATATATATATATATACATATATACAAAATAGATGCTGGGTGCACACAAACATATGAAAAAAATAATAGTTAAAGTATACTTATCTTTAGTCCAGGTGCTTGCAGACGGACAGGGGACACCAGCCAGCCCACAGATATAGAAAAGAACAAATCTGCAGCACTCACGAATATAATTTTTTTAAATTTTATCCAAAATCATCAGGCAGTCAGACAAAACTCCAAAGTGATGTACGTTTCAGACCCCTTGGTCTTTTCTCAAGAAAAAATACCATGGTAAACATAAACAAAGCGGCTACTGCATATTCACAGGGCATGTAGCCATAGCGCCCTTCAGCAACCCAAGTAACAATTTCCATCGCGCATGCGCGGGATCGCAAAGTAAACAAACCAGTGGCTTGACACAAAAATGATATGTCCCAAGTAGAGGCATGAGAGTAGCTGAAAGAATGGTCAGTGCACGTCACCTTATCTCAAATATACCCGCATGAGTAATCATAGCCGAAGCGACTATGGGGATTATGTACAATACCCCAAATAGCAACCACTGGAAAAAAAACGGTAATCAATACATTCCTAAATACAGGGTGCTGGGATAAAGGGGTAGAGAAAGAAAAAAGACCAACATGAATACCAAATGAGAAGGGTGGAAGCACAAATCATAAATGTGAAACAGTAAAAAAGACATGCACAGTGAAACATAGAACATGGAAGAAACAATCAACAGACATGCCAAAATAAACAAATCATGAGAAACAACCCAGCTCCAGGTCCTCATTAAGGCCACATGGTGCCACAGTTCTTAGTTCAAAAATAAACCGTGCTTCTTGTTGTAATAGGAGTTTGTCTCTCTCACCATCCCGGGGAGACATCGCTACTTAGTAGTATGGGCATACATCTGAGTGTTGCCATAGAATGTCTAAATTACTTAAAGTGCCTAGCCACGGGGAGGCATTTCAAGTCCTGGTCATCCGAGGTACTTTGTAGCGCCTTCCTAACAGTAGAGCGATGGATGGTCATCCGCTCCTTAAACATTCGAATAGTTTTGCCGATATAAAATAACCCACACAGGCATTTAATAAAATACACTATGTACTTGGATTCGCAGTTCAGCACTATATATATGTAACGGGTCTTCCCTATGACTACCGCCGCTACTACGTGCTGTGCAACCTGTGTGGCTCTCAGGAGCCTAAGCCTCCGCTTGGGGAACCTGGGGTACATCTTTATCATACATCTCTAGGTGCAACGCCTCCACCTGGGAGGGATCCCAACGGAGTGGGAGGAGGCCCTCACAGGAACAACCACACAACACTACAGAATATAAAACAGGACGGGCTTTACTGCATGGAAACACACAAATCACGTAACAGCATAACATCAAAACAGCATAACATCAAAACAGCATAACATCAAAACAGCATAACAGCATATTGCGCCACGGCGGACGCTAACCACACTATGCGTCACGGCGGACGCTATCACCTCTAGGCGTCACGGCGGACGCTAACCACCTCTAGGCGTCACGGCGGACGCTAACCACCTCTAGGCGTCACGGCGGACGCTAACCACCCACAGTGTGACCCCACCCTGTGTCCAGTAACCCCCACCCAAATGTCTCGTGTTCTCGAAGTCAAATACCACTGTACAGGTGTGTGTGTGACTGCGCAGCCACTATGTTTGGTGATAGGCCTGGTTGGTGCACGTGAGATACAGGTTACCTGCCCGGGCTCCAGCCACGGGTACCGCGATATAAATCCACACGATCCGACGGGGTCCTCCACACCGCGTGGGTTGAAAGTCCAGCGCAACAATGTCACTCCTTGTCGCAGGGTCTTGGGTGGTGTTCTGAGCCCAGAACCCACCTCACAGGGCCGCACGGCTTCAACACTGTGTCCCTGTCTATTCAACCAATAAATGGGGCAGTGTCCCTATCTAGGGCCTGTCCCTAAGCTCCACAAGCTAATAGATGGCTCAGGACCTAACTGGGACCTTGGGGGCTGCTGGCCTAATGCAGAGGGTCACTCACCCCTGCATCTACCTCCTACCCCTAGCTGGTCCGGATCCTGAGTGAATGCGTGGCTGCAAAACCCCGCGAAATGTATCTCTTGCTAGCAGGGGAATCTGGCCTTCTGATAGGCTCCCTGGCATCAGGTGTCTCTGCCCCTATGCACCCTGGGGGCTGGCATGCTCATCTCGCGCATGCGCGAACTATCTGGTCCTCCCGCGGTGGGTTGGGGCACTGCGCATGCGCAACAGCCCTAACATGGCGGCGCCCTGCTTCCCGAGCCGCCGGGCCGGTAGCAACGCGATCGCGGCCTTACCGACGGCCCGATCGCGTCCCCGGCAACCGGCCTGCTCGCCGCTCGCGTCCCTAGCTACCAGGGATCGCTCCTTCGCGCACACGGCCCCCCCTCACTCCCTCGTACACAGCGTCGCCCGAAAGGGAGGAGGGGGTCAGCCATGACAGGGGGGAACCTGGCTACATCCTCCCCCTGGTGAGAACTCCAACGTCCTCGCTTGAACCACATAACCTTCCAACAGTGTACAAACTTTATATAATAAAAATGCAGTGTTAAAGTACAACTTAACGATTACTCTAAACGAGATTGTACAGTTCAACAAACATATTGATAACTGAGGCTAGCTTGGCTTTAGCTTGCTGCTGAGACTCATAGTGAGGTGCCCCTAATGAATCATAAGCCACTCTAGTGGGAGGGCGTCTCACTCTCTGACTCCTGCGAGTCTCAGTTTCCATTTCTTCCTCTTGAGACAGACCATCGTAGGCTTGAGGCCTAGACTCTCTGGCAGAGGGTGAACCAGTTTGGGGAAAGTCTCTTTGCAACTGAACATTGTCTCTTTGAGGCACAAAACTCGGAGTGGTAGGATCTAGTGATTGATTACTTGGTGAAAATTCCAATGGCGGTACTTTGTCAGCTGGCCCCTTACTTGTTGCGCCTTCGGGAGGTGCCCACCAGTCTCGGTTGGATGTTCCCTCCAAAGGATCCTGAATGGTCTCATCTATGGGGCCGGGATTCGCAATAGCCTCTTCAGGCTCACTGTCGTTCATTACTGTTTCTGTTTCAGGTTCACTTTCTCCCAGTTGGGAGATAGGTAACAAGTGGTTTCGGTGCCAAACTTTTACTTTGCCATTCACATCACGTATGCGATAAACAGGGAGGCCCGGCATTTGGGACTCTACTTGAAAAGGCCCTTCCCTCCAGCGATCAGCTAACTTGTGCTTGCCTGGAATCCCTAAGTTGCGTAGGAGAACTGCGTCTCCTGGTTGGAGCACTCTATAGCGTACTTTGTGGTCGTACCGTCTTTTATTATTGGCATTCAATCGAGCGGTGGCTCTTTCAGCTAACTGATAGGCACGGTGCAGACTGTCCTGGAGTCTCTGCACATATCGATAATGAGCCATGTTGGGTATCCCGTCGGTAGATACCCGTAGGCGGATGTCGATTGGCAGTCTGGCTTCTCTCCCGAACATCATGAAGTATGGGGTGTATCCGGTGGACTCGTGCCTAGTGCAATTGTAGGCATGCACCAAGGCCTCAACATGTTTACTCCATTCTCCTTTTTGGGAATTTTTCAGAGTGCCTAGCATGTCCAGCAATGTCCGATTAAATCTTTCAGGGAGAGCATCTCCCTCCGGGTGGTAGGGAGTAGTCCTGGACTTTTGAATGTTCAACAGTGTTAGCAACTCTTTGATCAGCTTGCTCTCAAAATCCCGTCCCTGGTCAGAGTGCATCCTGCTGGGCAGACCATAATGCACAAAATACTTCTCCCACAGCACTTTAGCCACTGTGGTAGCCTTCTGGTCCTTCGTGGGGAAGGCTTGAGCGTATCGAGTGTAGTGATCTGTCACTACTAGCACATTTCCTATACCCTTTGAATCTGGCTCTATGCACAAAAAGTCCATACAAACTAAATCCATAGGCCCAGCACTTTTGAGATGGCCCATTGGAGCAGCACGGGTGGGAAGGGTCTTCCTATGAATGCACCGTAGACATTTTCTGCAGTGTTGTTCAATTGACTCCCGCATCCTAGGCCAGAAGAACCGGTCTCGCACTAAACCCAAGGTCTTATCCACCCCCAAATGTCCATGATCATCATGTAGTGATCTTAAAACGAGACCTTGCATACGCCGAGGTAGAAATAGTTGTCGACGGTCAGGATGATTGTGGAATTGAACAACCCTATAGAGTAGGCCGTTATCCATCTCAAACTTATCCCATTCTCTCATGAGAAGACCCACATCCTCGCGAGGAGCCCGTTTCACCAGTGCAGAGTCATTTTTGTGTAGGGCCTCGCGGACAGCCTTAGCCGCAGGATCATGTGTCTGTGCTAGTACCAGTTCCTTCACCGTGAAGATGACGTCTTGTGTTAGACCCATGCCATCAGGGTGGCAGTAAGCTTCTGGAAGGGCTTGAGGTCGACACCCTAAAGAATCCACTACTCGTAGCTCGGAGAATGCCACTCGGTCGTTTACAATAGCAGCAGTGGAACACATAGCTCTCATTCCTGGTCCTGGAATTTCTTCCCAAGGGCCATCGTCGGCGGTCTCGCCCAGTCCCGATCTCCTAGATAGAGCATCGGCTCCTATATTGAGAGGTCCAGGCTTATATTTCATAGAAAACTGGTAATTGGCGAGGGTGGCCAACCATCTGTGACCGGTCGCATCTAATTTGGCCGTGGTTTGTACATAGGTCAGCGGATTGTTGTCTGTTCGGACCTCGAAGGTGACCCCATATAGGTAATCATGTAGTTTGTCAGATATGGCCCATTTGAGGGCGAGGAACTCCAATTTGTGAACTGGATAATTCTTTTCACTGGGAGTCAAACTTCTACTTGCATATGCCACGGGACGAAGCCCAGTGGGGTACTTCTGGTGTAGCACAGCTCCCAATCCGTTAAGGCTGGCATCCACGTGCAGAATGTAAGGCTTCTCCGGGTCAGCATATGCTAGAACGGGAGCCTCTGTTAAACTATTCTTCAGCCTCTTAAATGCTTCCTCACAAGCCGGCGTCCACCGATCCCCGAAGGGGGTCCTGGGGGGGGTCCTCTTCTGCTTGGGTTCCTCTGGATAGACCTTCAGCAGATCGTTCAGCACAGCTGCCTTCTTGGAGTATCCATCCACGAATCTTCTATAATATCCACAGAACCCGAGAAATGACCTCAGCTCCAGCACATTCTCGGGTCTTGGCCAATTCACCACCGCCTCCACCTTGGCCGGGTCGGTGGCCACTCCGTCTGCGGACACGATATGACCCACATAAGTGACCGATGTTCGACAGAAGCGGCACTTATCCAATGAGAGCTTCAGGCCTTCTTTCCCTAAGCGATCCAATACTTTCATCAGCCTAGTCTCGTGTTCTTCAAGGGTGGCTCCGAACACGATTATGTCGTCTAGATAGACCAAACACTCACGCGGACACATATCTCCAATCGTCTTTTCCATAAGCCGTTGGAAAGTGGCTGGAGCGCCACAGATACCTTGGGGCATCCGAGTGAACTGATAAAATCCCAGGGGACAGACGAACGCCGTCTTTTCTTGATCAGTAGGGCTCATCGGAACCTGGTAATACCCAGATCGAAGGTCCAACACGCTAAACCACTGGCTTCCGGACAGTGCGCTGAGAATCTCCTCTATTCGGGGTAGCGTGTATTGGTCAGGCACAGTACGTCTGTTCAATGTTCTGTAGTCCACGCACAATCGAACAGACCCATTCTTCTTTCGTACCACCACAATCGGTGAGGCATAGGGACTCCGAGATCCGGTCACTATGCCGGCCGTTTCCATCTCGTTCAGGACACCCCGCACATCCTCCACATCTCTGGGAGCTAAGCGGCGCGACCTTTCCCTAAATGGCGTGTCATCATTCAGACGAATCGTGTGCTGAGCGCTTCTGCTGCATCCCACGTCCATCTCACTAGTAGAGAACACATCTCGTCTCTCTCTCAACTGAGCACATAGCTTCTCTTTCCATGCTTCTCCCAGGGGAGACTCTCCGAAGTCGAATTGTAGTGCCTCGGCCTCTTCTCCCACACGGGCAGTGTGAACGGTCACTGGATCGTCTACAGGATCCACAGGATAAATTCTACCCAACCTTTGTCCTACTTCCAGCGGCACGGTATGGAGAGACATGTTCTGGATAGACACGGTAATCTTCCTAGGGACAGTAGATGGCCAATCCCGTACTTCAGGTATCATTCGGTATCCCCACTGATTCTCAGACTCGGGGAGGGTCTCTAGCGAGAAGTATCGGTCGTGTTCGTGCCGACTGGGGTACTTGATCAGCGCTGTCACGTGCCTCACTCCCCCTGGTGGAATCTGCAATAACCCTCGCTCTTGATTAAAGATTTCACCATACTGTTCCTCATACGCCACCCTATAGCATTCTTCCCGCAGACCAGGGGCTATATTCAGGGATGACAACGGTAGCTCACCGGCTTCTTGTAGGAATGAGCGAATCACCGACCTCACAATATCGGCATTCGTGCCTAGTATGATGGGGGCACTGGGATGTTCTCGAGCCTCTGGAC
>NC_134485.1:246017022-246097022 GCF_040206685.1 Ascaphus truei | reverse complement strand
AGTAAACTCTTAAAGGAACAGGTCACATAATATGAAACATGTTACTTAAGTGTGCTTCAAATTATTATATGATGTTACAGATTTCACACATCTAACAGATCCAGCGTATAGTAATGTTGGTATACATTAGAGAAGGCTTTGAATGTGTAACGCATGATCAAATGTAAATGTAGCTGTTTGTTTTCATGTTTACATGTACTTGTGACCTCCCTCTTTGGATGACGTCTGCAATTGGACACTCAATAACATTGCATGTTTACATTGTACACGAAGCATTAGAATCACTCCATACTAAGTTATACACAGATCTATAATAGTTACTCATTTTGACACGATTGAAACATAATCAATAGCAAGTATCCTGATGGCATTAAATTATGCATATGCACTTCACAATTAGTTCATGTGAACATGTGACAATAACATGCCAAATTAGACATGTTGCAACGTAGTTTTTCAACGTCAATGTCATGGTTGTATCCTAATGAGATGACTGAGTGTTGCGTTCAGAAGTGGTACATGCATTACACATTCCATAAATACTTGTGAATAAATGGTTGTACAAAGCTTAACGTTACATCATTGTCAAATATCATGATTGGCTGGTGAACACACATAAATAATCCGTTTAATTCGTACTGTATACCCGTTTGGAGTTAACAACTTGGATATGTCAATGTAACACCTTGCACTTCATCAAGTCACGTGAATCATCACATAGGTATTTAAAGGAGGCCAATTACCTGCGCATTGACAGCTACAGACCTGAAAATGATACGAATGTTCATGAGACGGAGGAAGATTCTATTGGAGGAGAGGCTAGCTGAGGGACAGGATGTCACAGGGCAAGGAAGGGACAGGGACAGGGACGCGGAGAGGAGAGGGAGAGGGTGAGGGAGAGGGCAAGGAGATGACAGGAGAAGAGAGAGGAGAGAAGTTGTGCCTCGTCCACATTTGTACAGGGAGATAACCATGTTAGATGGGATGACTGAGGAGGACATCATAAGTCGGTATCGTTTGAGTTCAGCAGCAATCTTATCTCTTTATGAAGAGATAAGGGTAGATTTAGATTTTGTGACAGCCAGAGGTCGTGCAGTCCCTGGGCTTGTTAAAATGCTGTGCTCATTACATTATCTTGCTTCCGCGTCATTCCAGACAACTGTGGGCATAGTGGGCGGGGTCTCGCAATCTACATTCTCGCGGGCCTTTACCCAGTTTCTATGTGCACTGAATAGATGCGCTAGGAATTATATTCATTTTCCTACAGAGCACACAGAGTGGCTGGAAGTGAGGAATGGCTTTTATGCCATAGCCGGGATATCATGTGTGATGGGTGCAATAGATTGCACCCATGTTGCTTTGATCCCGCCTAGTCAGAGTGAGCCTGCTTACCGCAATTGTAAGCACTACCATTCCCTGAATGCACAGGTGGTATGCGATGCCACAATGAAGATTATGCATGTGGTAGCCAAATTCCCTGGTTCCAGTCACGATTCCTCTATCCTGAGAAACTCATCAGTTTTCCATGCTTTCGAACAAGGCTATTTTGGACCTGGTTGGCTGGTGGGTGAGTACATATTATGATGTGTTAACAAACAACTCTTGTTTTTATATGAACTGTTGTATGTAATAATGTTAACACAAATTGTTTCATATTTGTGCACGATGGATTATAGGTGACTCAGGATACGGAATTAGGCCTTGGCTGTTGACCTCGCTGGCAAACCCTCAATCTGAAGCAGAGGAGAGGTATAATCTTGCACATATATCTACACGATCCGTCATAGAGAGGACATTTGGGCTTCTGAAAACAAGATTCAGGTGTTTAGATAGAACTGGTGGGGCACTTCAATATAAGTCTGCTAAAGTGTCAGATATTGTAATTGCATGTTGCATTTTGCACAATCTGGCACTCCGCAATAATTTAGAAACAGACATACGTCAGGGCTTGGAGGAGGAGCATCCCGTAAATTTACCAGCTGACACTGACCAAACAGCCTGTGGTGTGGAGACACGTCGTAATGTGATAAACACATATTTTTCATGTAAGCAAATACATATATGTTCATAGTACTACATAGATGTACTAACTCATTGTAATGATAAATACATGTGTCCAAATACCATTCACTTAGGAAACAGATGAATATGGTTCTCCCACCTTTCTGTTCTCTGCTGTGTGGACAATTGCATGTGGCACCGCTTTGTCATTCATCAACAGGTTGTATTATACTTCTTACCACTAAAAGGTGTTGTGTGTATGTGAGGGAATAATGTGTACTAAATCTACATTTTCTGTACATGCTATTTTTGGATATGCATGAACAATCAACCTACTACAGTATGTCGATAGCCAATAGCTAGTGCAATATGGTTACATACAATTTTTCTTTTGGAGTGTGACATGTGTGTCACAATGATGTGTAGACTATTGTGTATTTAAGATCATATTTGACGTATTCTATATTTTGTTTCATATCACATAGAAAAGTGTCACTTCTGTGTGTTGCTTACCTTAATGAACATGTCATGACAATGATTTATATTCATTCATGTTTTCTTTTTCAAGGTATATCACTCCAAGGACTGCTCATGGTATGTATTTGAATTCACATTTGTAATAAGATGTGCAAACCTCGATACAGGTATAGTTAGTGGCTGTTTAAAGAGAACGTAATTGTTAGGTTCAGTCTTCCTGACCAGACCTTAGAGCAGGCAACTTCTTCTACTCGACCCGGGGAGATTCATCACGCAGCTGCTATATGCTTCTGGTCTCAGATATGATAGTCGAGCTCGGAGAAGCAAAGATTCAATGCACACAAGGCGGCTGAATTATCACTTCTGGTTTTAATATGCTAACAGAGGAATATTTATACAAAAGGCAAGGACAATACATCGTGTGTCAATTTCATACATCTGTTACAAACTAAGTTCTCATGTATAGATCATACATCTAAAATGACATATACCATCTGGCCTAAATTAGTAGAAATAGGGATCAAAGGTCAATAACTACTAATGGGGTCAGAAACAAGACTAGTGGTCTTGTTTCTTATAATCTTGTTTCTTATGTAATAGATATCCTGGGACAGCTGTTCCAAAGCTAGAATACTTTTACTATTTGGTCTCTGAGAGAACAAAGCTTGACACATATTTATTTTAACCTGTTCAGTCCCTGAAAAGAACAGAGCTGGCAGATACAGTTTTTAACCTTACAGTAATGAACAAGTGCTGAGAATAGAAATATGTCCTTTCTGTATTGTGTCCGTGCGTTTATCTACACTTTGTGGTTATTGTACAGTGTGTTTCAAAATCATTACCTACATTACATAACATGTCATTATTAAAACGTAACAATATCCATTCATGCACATGAGCGATGTTAACACTCAATGCATGTTTGTATGAAATGACCCAAATGTGGTAAACATCATTAACATTGCAATGTATGTCATTATTTATTCTCTCACTTCATCTTCATGTTGATTAATACATTGTCACATGTGTATGTATAAGTGAAAGATGTGTGTTGATTTGACGTACATGTTGCATTTGTCAAAATGTTAACAACTTTCCAAAGTATAGTTCTTTGGATTCACATTTTGTTCAGAATCATTCAACACAATGACAATGTTCCTAAGTAAATTTTTATTTCATTGACGTTACTTAATAATAATGATCATGATCCTTTATAACAACTGTCAACATATGAACATAAATGAAGTATACATTTACATACGCACACATTTCATCAAGATCGTGTGTGTGTGTGTTCCTGTTTTTGTGTGATGCATGTATTTTTACTTGAAATAATATGAACCTACATAATAATGTTGTTTTGATCATCGGCGTCACTTAGCTATGTATGTGTTTAACGTTTAATAATAACACTAAACTATAGTTAACTATAGTTAATCGTGTGAATGAAATGTACACACAAATTTCATGGTTTAATGATCTGTACATAACATTCATTATCTCATGCATGTTAGGTTAGCACTACAACCTAGGTGATAATATAACATTCACACGACTAAAAAGTTTCTATCACCTCCTTATTGTTATTGTGTACGTTCAGATACAATGTCTACGAGTTGTTATGTAGCATTTACATTCTTTGACAAGTCACACGTGAGATTATAATATATAGTAGATTAATATGTTTGCTGAGTGATAATGTTGGTTGCATATGTAGCGGTCATGTAAAATGGCTACAGTCATCTCTCCTGCTGACAGTAAGGCCTGGTAAGTTGTGGGCATGCCAGCAGTAATTATGGAGGTTTGCCCTCACACCCTGGTGGGGTGCCCTGTGTATGGATGGGAGTGGTCACATGCTCTGACTCCATGGTTAGTGATGTCAGAGGTGTGTCAGCTTCCAGAGTGTACATAAGGCACAGCACTGTGTCTAAAAGTTAGTCCTCTCCTGAGTTCTGCTAAGTGGAGGAGGAGTTCTGGTTAGTTCTGCCAGAGTTCTATCTGAGTCCTGAGTTCTGCAGGAGTTCGGTATAGTCTGCAAGAGTTATGTTATAGTAGCTGAACAAGAAGACTGTGTCCAGGGACCTGGCACAGGGTAAAGACATCCCGGCTGGGATAGGGAATCCCTATTAAAGGAGAATTACACCTTTCAAAGGGAAGCACTGAGGGACAATGAGTGGCTAGAGAAACTACTGCGAGGGGCAGCTAGCCCACCGTATCAATAAAGATGAAGCTGATCACAGAAACCCTCGTGTGTAAGAGTCAAGTGATTGCACAGGGGGCTGCACCACTGAGGAGTTCCTCACCAGGACCATCCCCAAGTGACCGAAGGGACCCTGATGAGGTGGAGGCGCTGCACTGGAACTAGGTAGGACTCAGCACACTATCTCAGCTGCCTGTCTGGACGGGTTCTCCCCACACACCATCATGCGGGAGACTCAGGAGTCCTGTTTCCAACAGGTGCACCACCAGACACTACCACACTGTAATGGGGACCGGTTAGACCACAGGGGCCAATGTGAGATTGGGTGGGTCAGGCCGGGCCAGAAATACCGTTACACATATATCACATGGCAATACATATAATGTTAGTAGAAAATAAAAAAATATCAATATAAGTTCTAACTTCAGTGCTTAGCAACATCATTATGATAATTAAGTGCATAGTAAATATTTGCACTATAGCATAACATTATGTAGTGATTGTTAATATGCGCACCAATCATTGCATATTACATATTTATTATAATTGTTGTTCGCTAGTCGTCACAATTATCTACTGTAATATAACGATTGGCCCATCTGAAATCATACATTGGTCCCATGTATTCATCCTCAACATGTGTGAAATACAGAAAACACATGATGTTCAAAGATTGCACATTTATCTATGTTTCAGCATGACAACGCTTAACACATCTATGATTGTGGATATTCACGCATAAGTAACATATATGTTTAGGATCAAAGTAAAGATATAGAACTATCTCATGTTTCAAATGCTGGTGTTCGCTTTACTACTGATATGTTTGTTCCGGTGCCTGCATACATAATAATGTGCGCGCACAACGTCTGTTGCGCGCGCACGTCACGAATGTGTGGACTAACTCTTAGCGCATGCGCAAAACGATGTGTACGCTGTGCGTTCAATACATGTCCCTCCATGGTGCTGCTAGCAGTACGCATATCATGGCTGAAAGTTATGATATGGAAGCAAAACAAATTCACTTCTACACACGTACATATCTAAACTTTGTAAACGGACGTGTGCCCACGGCCAAAATGGACGATCAGCCAATGAGCAAACAAAATACGTGTGACGTCATGTGAAGTCAACATGAAATGCACGCAAACACCCCTCCTACTGAATGAACATTGGCCTCCAGCGCTGTGCACGCACCGCCCCCAGACGCGCGCGCATGACACACTGCACTGACCGTAACAATAAGCTACGGGCACAGCCAATACTGTTTCAAGCGTGCACGTCGGTTGGGGGGGGGCTTGCATCGGTAACCTTTTTAAGGATGCCTTGGGGCATGATCACGTTCCCACGTCACATGTGGGCGACACATTGTTTTTATATGTTGAATGCTAAACAATGAGGTGTGTGTGTATGTTACAGTTAGTGTAACATTTAGAAAAGATGGCTTCAAATCGATAATAATGAATGATTTAGGACTCCGTCACCAATGTGTACTCCTGGTTCGTCATGTAGTCTATTGTTATAGGAAATAATCTATTTGTGAACGCTCCATGCAAGGCTGTCTGCAATGTTACGCTGTATCCACTCATTTGGCTAACAAATTGTGTATATTATGCAGATTATGTTATAATATTTGTGACATATATAATTTGAGTCAAGGCATAACGGAATGTGTATTTACCATTATTGTAGAAGTCAAAACTGATTTGGCTGCAACAAATCGCTCCAGGAAGGCACAACAGTTTCATCCATGGTTGAGCCAACCGTTGAATCCTGATTCAGACACATCTCCGTGAGGCCGTCATATGGATCTGCAGTGGCTTCTTGAAACAAGACATCCGGAGGTATGTACAGTTGTTGGTTGTTTTCACCTCCACATTCGTATTGGCCATATAAGTTTTGAAACATATCATAGTAGTTATGTCCATCTTGCATCTCATCGAGAGGAATGGACGTTGCAGGTATATCAGCAGACGCGACAGTCAGTGAGGCTTCTATGTAACTGGCATTAGGCAAAAATATGCTATTTAACAGCAGATATGTTCCATGTTCCATGGTAAGTTTAAATGATGCAGCAACCTGCCAGCAGCCGTATCATTGAGCTTGACGATGAGGGACACGCTCAAAACATTCATTTGCAGATAAAGTGAAATGTACAGAAGTTTTAACATTTCTTTGATTGGCTGTTTCTTGGTAGTATTGATATTTGTTTTGGATCAAGTCATAGATTTCCCCCATGGTCGCCTTTTTCTGTGGCGTTGACTCGATTGCTTCATACTGCACCGACACACTTTATTCGAGCAAATACCCGGTATGTACCTGGCAGATACCTGGAATGCGCCGCTCCTCACCTCTGACAAGCCCCGTTGCATTTGCCTTCCCAGCCTGGGTTCATGCCTGGCTGATGGGCGGCTGATCTGTTAAATGATAATGATTAGGATTTAATAGGCTGCAATGCTTCGCGTGTCTACCAGATGGCATAAATTCATGAATTGTAATGCAGTATATATATATATATATATACTGTGCAGTATTGCAGCCAGCGGGAATAAAATGCTTCAATCCCTGCCTGGAAAATAACTCAATGCACTCGGGCAGAAAACAGTCACAAACCTCAATACACCCGGGTATACCCGAATTCGTGGGACTAGCCAAGCTCGAATAAAGTGTGTCGCCAGTGTAAATCAAAAATTTGTATGATTTACGTGGATGGCTGTGCAATGTGGAAGGTCCTGCCATTTCTTCTCTCTTCAAGTGTACAGTGTCTAAGTTGAAAGCATAAGGATGTCTGCTGAATGTGTGAATAGTTACATGTTATCTTTGCGTTATTTTCCAAGGTTAGAATACAACCGAACATTTATACGCCTTGTTTTTCTCCCACAAGAAATTTGTTACAATAATTGGCTGAGATTCTTTGTCTAAGATACCCTCTTTTCACAGGAATCAAAACTTTACTAGCTGCTTAGGCAATCAAAATGAGAAAAACAAGTTTACTCTTAATTACGATAACAATGTGTGTAATCATCAACTGTGCTATGATGAACAGATTTCTCTCTCTCTCTCTCTCTCTATATATATATATATATATATATATATATATATATATATATATATATATATATATATACACAGTTACATACAGTGTGTGTGTGTGTATATATATATATTTATATATATACACACACACACACACACACTGTATGTAACTGTGTGTGTGTGTGTGTGTGTATATATATATATATATATATATATATATATATATAAATATATATACAGCTGAACCCCGTTATAGCGTGACCCGTTATAACGCGAATTCGGTTATAACGCGGTTTTCACGTGGCTCCCGTTTTAAAAAAAAAAACTGCACACTGCCACAATGCACACACTCTCACTGCACACACTCTCAATGCACACTGCACACTGCACACACTCTCACTGCACACTGCACACACTCCCAGCACACACACTCTCACTGCACACTATACACTGCACACACTACACACACTCAGAGCACACTGCTCACAGCACACTGCACACACTCCCAGCACTCACAGCACACTGCTCACAGCACGTGGCTCCCGTTTAAAAAAAAAAACTGCACACTGCCACACTGCACACACTCTCACTGCACACACTCTCACTGCACACTGCACACACTGCACACACTCTCACTGCACACTGCACACACTCCCAGCACTCTCTGCACACACTCTCACTGCACACTGTACACTGCACACACTCTACACTGCACACACTCTACACTGCACACACTCTACACTGCACACACTGCACACACTCAGAGCACACTGCTCACAGCACACTGCACACACTCCCAGCACACTGCTCACAGCACACTGCACACACTCCCAGCACTCATTGCACACACTCTCACTGCACACTGCACACACTCTCACTGCACACACTCACTGCACACACTCACTGCACACACTGCACACACTGAACACTGCACACTGCTCATAGCACACACTCTTACTGCACACTGCTCACAGTGCACACTCTCACTGCACACTGCACACACTCTCACTGCACACTGCTCACAGTACACTGCTCACAGCACACTGCACACACTCCCAGCACTCACTGCACACACTCTCACTGCACACTGCACACACTCTCACTGCACACACTCTCACTGCACACACTCTCACTGCACACACTCTCACTGCACACACTCTCACTGCACACACTCTCACTGCACACTCTCACTGCACACACTCACTGCACACACTCTCACTGCACACACTCTCACTGCACACACTCCCAGCACACTGCTCACAGCACACACTCTCACTGCACACTGCTCTCAGCACTCCCAGCACACTCTCACAGCACACCGCACTCACAGCACACTCATAGCACTCAGCTCTCACAGCACACAGCACACAGCACTCATAGCACACTCTCACAGCCCACAGCTCTCACAGCACACAGCACTCACAGTACACTCTCACAGCACTCACAGCACACTACACCACACCTCCCACTCCCCCTCCCTACCATTGGTGTCGGCTGTTGAGATCAGAGCGGAGCTGGCATCAGGAGGAGGGGGGTGTCGGGAGGAGGGGGGGTGTTGGGAGGAGCACGCTGGGACTCGGAGGGCCGCGTGGGCTATGCCGCGGAGGGACGGTAGGTGTGGGGGCCTGGGGGGGGAGGAAATGGATGCCGGTGGTGGGAGGTAAGGAGCAGGTTGCGGCTGGACTCGCCTTTGCTAGGGGACATGTAGGGCTTCCGGCCACCTCTTCCTTCCTTCCCTCCTCACTCCCTCCCGATCAGGTGCGTGGCGGCCATTTTTAAAAAAAAATTAGCGCGACCTCGGTTCTAGCGTGGTCGGATCAGGTGGCCCCCGAGGACCACGCTATAACAGGGTTTAGCTGTATATACACACACTGTATGTAACTGTGTGTGTGTGTGTATGTATGTATGTATGTATATATATAATATTATTACTGCTAAATTCAAGGCCTTGATGTGTGGAAACAGGCCTTGTTGTAATTATATTCAAAGTTCATTAAAGTGTATAACATTACTGGTTCAGTATGCTTGAGGGCCTAATTGAGTCAGCTGTGTAGAAGTTGTATTTAACAGCAAACAAGGCCTCTGTGCAGCCATTAAGGCCTGTAATGTTGTCTTGATTATATACATATTATATATAGAGTGCAAAACTAAAGGCATTGATGGGTGTAAGCAGGCCTTGTTGTAATCATAATCAAAGTTCAAAACAGATGACTGAATTAGGGCCTCACTCATACTGATACAATAATTGTAGCAAGTGTCCTAACATTTGTATATCATTAACACAAGGGCTGTTTGCAGACAACACTGGCAGATATATATATATATATATATATATATATATATCAGTAAATACACACACACACACACAAGATAGACAATATGTGTGTATCATATATAAATAGAGATACAGAGATAGACTACAGATATATTCATACACACTTACAGATCTGTTATTGTAACCACAAATCATACATGATCACATGCCAACATGATGAACTATGAATGAACATTAAGGTAAATAATGTCTTACAGAGTGAAGACACAAGAAAACATAACATTAAAAAGTAGGCTTTTATATGGGTAATTACATTAATTTGTATGTACATAATATTAGCATGAAATGACAATCTAAATTTCAATAATACACCTGTAACATCTAATACTGAACAAGAGCTAAGTGAATGTCATCTTCCATATACATGCAAAGTGTGTCATAATGTATTAGCATTAATCAACTGATGATTAATAGATATTCATATGTTCTAAAATATGTCTTCACTCATTCGGTGAATGAGCATTTATAAACATTCATGTGTACAAGGACATACTTGAATGTTTGCAAGCATCTGTACATGATCATACATACACTATGCATGAAAGAGTCTGCAGTAAAGGACACCAGTACACAAAAATATTTAGTGAATGTGCTTATTTATTTTTGTTTATCCTTTTGAGAGCGAATCACAGGCCTGCTTGTTGGCTGTTGTGTTCGCCTTTTCCCTGTGCCAAGTACTCTCGCCTTAACTTTACCACTTGTACTGGCCTGTGGCAGTTTTGTGGCACTGGATGTGGGCTGTGGCACTTCAGGGGCACTAAGTGTGGGCTGTGGCACTTCAGGGGCACTAAGTGTGGGCTGGGGCAGTTCAGGGCCACTGAGTGTGGGCTGTGGCACTTCAGGGGCACTGAGTGTGGGCTGTGGCACTTCAGGGGCACTGAGTGTGGGCTGTGGCACTTCAGGGGCACTGGGTGTGGGCGGTGGCAGTTGAGAAACACTTGATAAACATTGCAAGAGTGGTGGTGGAGCACTTTCTTTTTTTGTGTTTTAATCTTCTTCCAAAAGCTGGTTATTAGTAATTGTTGCCCTAACTTTCTTTTGCGTGTCTCATTTGTAGGTGTCGGTTCCATATTTTGAACAGATGTAAGCGGTTTGATGTTGACAGGGACCTGCACAGAACTTGCACCTACTGTACCGGTATCATCCAGAAGTGGGGAATGAAGAACTGATGACTCTGGAGAAAAAGTAGCAGCATGTAAAGATCCATCCTCTGATGGGGTAAAGTGGAATTGTTGTTCTCTTGCTATACTCCGAAACTGATTTGCTTGGCTTACATTCAGAACTAGTGCTTGTGATGTCCTATTTACATTTTGGATTTCTTTAGGAACTTGGATGATGACATTTTTAATTTGTGACATTTCTGATACTGACCTTTCATGCATCCTTTCATGCAGTGACATCATCTTTTCAAGCATTGACATCATTTCTTAATGGCGACGATTTTCTTCACCCAAGATTCGTTCTTCAGAAGCTGCAATAGCTGAGTAGGTGTCACGAGCAGGAGGACTTGAATGCTGTGTTAATCCAGGAGTGTCAACATCTTCATGGTCACTTGAGAGAATTTGTCCTTGAGTGGCAACATCTGGTTCTTCAAATAAATAAAGACATTATGAACTGACATGGAACTTTAATTTTTTTAGACTATAATGATAGTTCTCATAGTGGAACACATAACATGTTTCCATAATTAATTATTTGTGTCCAATTAAAAGATGATGCTTGAAGCAACAATTAAGTTTCGACTCAGTGTGAAAGAAGAATGAATTAAAGTTTGTTGTAACATCACAACTCCTAGCTGATACTTGAAAACAGACACAATACATGTTGTGTCATGAAACACTACATCTCCTGTGTCAATAACTGATGAGAAGTTCATTACATGTGAAAGGCATTTATTTTGCATGGCAAATGAAATGCTTCCAATGTAAACATTATATGGCCTGCACCTCATACACTCCCCTTCATTTCTTGATGATGACCTTGATGAGACAGGTGACGAGACGTGTTCAGAGTCACGTGCCACAGGTGACACAGGAGCTGGCGGACCAACTATATAGAAGAATAACATCAGAATTTCATTTTCATGTGTACATTATTAACATTAAGTATCTGTAGTGGAAGTAGTTATGGCTAAATATCAGCATCCCGTAAGGAAATCACAATTCTATGGTTAGGGCAATCTGTACATTATCCATCTTAACCTAAATGTACATGTGAAACTAATCATCACATTTCTTTTGAACACCATACAACATACATACAATGTTCATGCAGGAATGCGTTATAAAATTAACTGGTCTGTTGTACATACACTGCATATGTTGGGTATTAATATAGCTACAATTATGTACTTCACTACCATGCAAGCAAAGTGGACTCTGCTTATAATTCAGTACCTAATTGTGGAAATGTGTATGAATGTTTTTAGTGATCTGTCTGAACATTTAAGAGAAGCAGGTGTAGCGCTCAATGTGGCTGACACTCAGCAACACATGCAGTGTGTCGCTCACAGATGGTACTGGTGTGAGAAGGTGGCGTATCTATAACGTTACAATAATATATAACTGAACGAATGACTAACGTACGTTGTAATATATCGTGGACTGGTGCTTGAAAGTAGTAAGATAATTACCATTTCTAATGAATGTGATGAACTTGTGTTCACCTTGTCAGCTTCTAACAACTGTAGTCCCTCCCCCAGCACTTGACACCACCATGACCTCTTAGCTGCTTCTCCCACCTGTAAGCCCTCCCACAAGACTTGACCCTACCATTACCCTGTGATCTGGCTCTCTGCCTGACACCACCCCCTCTGTTCACCTCTATGCTGTGATTACATATTAATTGAAGCTGGTTTCACACACCGGTACATGAGCGAAATACATATAAGAAGTGAGCTACATATGAACACAATTAAATACCATATGCTACATGTTCCTATTTATGCTCACACTAGCTGATATACCCGGCGTTGCCCGGAGGCCGTGAGGGGGGGTGTGAAAGGCAGGGGGAGCGTGAAAGGCAGGGGGGGGTGTGAAAGGCAGGGGGGGGCGTGAAAGGCAGGGGGGGGCGTGAAAGGCAGGGGGGGGCGTGAAAGGCAGGGGGGGGCGTGAAAGGCAGGGGGGGCGTGAAAGGCAGGGGGGGGCGTGAAAGGCAGGGGGGGGCATGAAAGGCGGGGGGGGGCATGAAAGGCAGGGGGGGCCACACACACACAGAGTGTGACACACACACACACAGTGTCACACACACACACACACAGTGTCACACACACACACACAGTGTCACACACACACACAGTGTCACACACACACACTGTCACACAGACACACAGTGACACACACACACACACTCACACGTCACCTAGAGCGACACACACGCGACACCTACCTCTACTTCCGGCCGCCGCCATCTTCTCACTCGGCGCCGCGAGGGAAGAAGGGTGTCCTTCCGGTTGCACTGCCATCTTAGGCGCCGCGAGGGAGGAAGGGGTTCCGCTGCCTGTTCCCCCGCCGGGGATGGAGATGAGGCACCGCGAGGGAGGAAGGGGGTCAGCTGCCTGTTCCCCCGCCGGGGATGGAGATGAGGGGAGCGCCGGGAGAGGTGAGCGGAGGGGGTGTAATGTGCGCACGTGTGCACAGGGACAATAAAGGTAATGGACGCGTGCGGGCGGTGTAATGTGCGCGGCGGCAGGCATATATGAGCGGTTTAGACGGGCATGTGGCCAGAGAGCGGGATGAAAAGAGATGATGTGCACAGGGACAATAAAGGTAATGGGTGAGTGTGAATGTGTGGAATGTGTAAGATGTGTGTGTGTGTACACAGGGGTGAGAGTGTGTGTGTGTGTGTGTGTGTGTGTGTGTGTGTACACAGGCCTGACAGTGTGTGTACACAGGGCTGACAGTGTGTGTGTGTGTGTGTGTGTGTGTGTGTGTGTGTGTGTGTGTGTGTGTGTGTGTGTGTGTGTGTGTGTGTGTGTGTGTGTGTGTGTGTGTGTGTGTGTGTGTGTGTGTGTGTGTGTGTATGTACAGGTTGTTGTTTGACAGGGGTGAGTGTGAATGTGTGTGTACACAGGGGTGACAGTGTGTGTGTGTGTGTGTGTGTGTGTGTACAGGGTTGAGTGTGAGTGTGTGTACAGTGTTGAGTGTGACACTGAGTGTGTGAGTGTGAGGGGGTGACTGTGTGTACAGGGTTGTGTGTGAGTGTGGGGGGTGACAGTGTGATATGTCAACTTACCAAGGAGTCCTCAGAGGTTCTGGGCGTGTTGTGTGACTGCAAGTGTGTGAGAGTGAAGGAGGTGATGTCACAGTGGGGCGTACCACTTGGCCAATGAGAGTCACGGACCAAACAGATTCACCACAGATAGCACTAACCTCACTAACCATTCGATTTTATATATTAAGATTATACTACATGAAGATAAAAAAGAGCTTTCATAATACATAATGGAATTTGTTAGTGAAAATTATTCATGTTCGCCTTTCAATTGACAATATTCCATGCAAGACTTTATTACGCAGTAACGGCCTGTTTATAGGTGTAACATAGATTATCACAAATATATATATATATATACATATTATATGTATATATGGATCGACACATACATGAAAAAGTGAATTATGCATTTGTGTGCACAGACACGGTATAACGAACAACACAGTGATGTTAAACATTACTGTGACAAACAATGACTGCGGGTGTGCTTTGTGGTTATGCATGTTAACCCATTGTTTGTAAAAAGATTTGAACATACATTCAGCTTTCAACTATAGGGGAAAGATATTGAATGCTTTGTAAACTAGAAGGTTGCAGTGTGTGTTATTTGGAAGATCATTACACAGAATCCCTTCATGCAGGTCAAGTGGTGTATGTTGACTCATAATGATGTAAGCCACGATAGTTGAGCCAATACATATTTCCAAATACACAGATATTTTGCACAACTATATATAAATATATATATATATATATACACACATAGAGAGAGAGAGAGAGAGAGAGACATATATACAGATATATATGTAGGTATGCTTATATTTGGAAGAAATTATAACTTGCAGCGGAAATATAGATGAGAACTGTAACATAGGACACGCGTAGTACAGTAACATTTGTCACCTGGTGGAAATTGAGCTAAATAAATTCCGATATCTCTGTCCCCTGGCAAACCCTCCACGACGACAGGAAGAAATTTTTCACGCAGCTGCTCCTCCAATGGAGTTAAGATTAGAGCTTGTGCTGGCAGCCCACCTCCAGTGGCAGAACCATGCATCCGTTGTGCTTGAATTTTTTTCTTTAAATTGGCCTTGATATCATCAAATCTCTTCCAACAATTCGTGTGGTCCCTGACATGATTCCCACACGCAGACACAGCCAATGTTATTTGTTCCCACATTTCTGCTTTTGAGGCTGAACTTGTCCGCCCTTGAAATACATAAAAAATATATGACCTTACAAATTAATAGAAAGACGAACATTGTACAAAAATGATACCTGTTCCAAGAGATACCAAACATGCTGGTTTAGGTTGAATATGTGTAGCACATGAGCATTTACGTGGAAACATACAAATCTTTCAAACTTTGGCAAACTTTTTTTGACTGATTGTTATGGTCGTTATAAAGCATGAAGGATTATGTATGTAACAATTAACTTTAATTGATAGATATTAGAGATTAATAGTTTGATATTAACACATGTCACATGAGATAAGATAAAATGTGTTTGAACAATCAATGAAAAGAATGAATAAAAATACACGCTACCTTTAAATAGGCCGCTCAATCAAAAACATGCTTGCTTCGGCAGATTCAGCAAGAAGTTTAATTGGCGAACCTAACACCACTTCGCCATGCACGCCGATACACTGTGTGTGATCGGCAAATCATCGCCAGAGTGGAAACAAATGTTTTCGGCTTGATTCGGAAGGGATTCGGCACTTATTGCATACGGCGAGGGAAAATCGGCAACATCATGCCGATAGTGAACACTTGCCGAGAGCACTTTTTCAGCGCTTACTGCATAGAGCCTACAGTTTTCTAGGGTTAATTATACAAAACAGGATCATACAAAGTATTATGTTGCTTAACTCAGGCTTCTGCCTGCTTTATTTTCATCCCAGTAAGGGACTGCAGCTTTAACAGGTGTAGGCAGGAGGCACTCAGCTATTAACCTTCAGCAGTTTACTCATATCAGTGTTATAGTATTTCCCACACTGTTACTTCAAGAAACAAAAACCAAATCATATAAACAAAATCCTATCCCATTCAGGGATCTAATTACTCAGCAGAATCAGCCTCTCTAACTGCTGCTGGGCCAACTAACCTGGTTCCCCAGCTTAAAACAATGCCCTCTCATTTAGGGTTACTAGATACAGCATACAGGCTTTTAGATACAGCAATACACATTTGTTTGTCTTATCTGTTCGTGGTGGGAACTCGGTCCCAAGTGTCCAGGCAAATCCTCTGGTACTTGAAGGGGACGTCCTCCCCGAACTGGATGCAGGGGAGCAGCGAAACCCCAGTCTCCAGGCTCTAAGAAGAGAGAGTGAAAAGCAAACCTCTCTGCTCTAAATACCTGTTCCAGTAATTAGGAGAGCAGGTGAGGGAGAACTAGACACATTGTAATCTGTGATTTTGTTTATTGAAAAACATGCAACATATACAATACAGAAACAGACAGTCAAAACATTACATATTTACATCATGAGGGGGAAAAATACAAATAAAAACAATAGAACACAAATTCAGTGCAATTATTTCAAATATTTACATTTTTTTTACAATATCTGCTATTCCCTCCTCCTCCCCCTCACTTTTGAGGGCTTCTGTTCCACCTTCCTCCATTGCATCCATAGTATCCCCCCAAGACAATGCATCAAAGGTATTTGAGGTGGTTATCCCTGATGACTGTAACTCCCCAGTGTGACCTCTGCCTTTGGCCTTTTTCTTTGCTTTAGTTACATGTTCCCATCCCTCCCCTTTTGGCCCCTGTTCCCCTCCTGCCGCTGCTGGGCCACGCTCCATGCCTGCCGCTGTTAGCCCCTGCTCCCCATCTGCCGCTGCTGGCCCCTGCTCCCGCCTGCCGCTGTTGGCCCCTGCTCCCTGCCCGCCGCTACTGGCCCCTGCTCCCCTTCTGCCTCTCCTCTTGCTGGCTCCTGCTCCTCCTCCTGCTCAAATGATAACTCCATGGCACCAAACTCATTTATCTGGGTCTCCTCTACCAGGGATGTCTCAGTGTCCTTGGGAGCATTATTATGCGCTGCCTCAGGACACTCCCTAAAGGAGTGACCGTGTCCCCCACACAAGTTACACAGTACAGTATTAGGACATACAGATTGGTTATGCCCCAGAACCCCACACTGGCTGCACCTGATCTTATCACAGCTCGCACTCAAATGCCTGTTGGACCCACATTTGAAGCAAAGCCTGGGCTGGCCACTGTAAAACAGACCCCTCTGTCCCACTGTCACGCTGTGCTCACCACAAACAGGACGGAAGACCGCGGGGCTGAGGTGGGGATAGAAAGACACCGACCCACAACCACGCAATCCTGTCCGGAATGCGTAGTCCATGTCGTACAGTGTCGTAGGGTTGGAGAGGTCAGGGAAGTCAGGGTACTTGCCGTGTTCCGGGTTTGGAGAGTAGAGGATGGTAGATTTCCGTAGCCAATGTCCAGGGTAATAGAAGGTAGAATGGTCGAGGGCTAAGCCGGGGTCAAAGCGCTGGAGAGTGTAGGAATCCAAAGAACAGCCAGGCTCAGGACAGGAGAGAACAGACAGGTCAGACCAAGCAAAGTTCAAGTCAACTAAACAGCAGCGGTGAGCACAATGCATAAACAGGAGTTTATGCTCAGCAAGGAATGCCAGACAGGAGCAGGTATATATGTGGGAAGGATCCAATTACCTTGCAGGGGTGTGATCCGGTCCTCCAATGGTGTCTGGGAGGCAGTAATCTGAAACAGCCTGCAAGTCAGGCTTTCCTGGTAATTGCCTTGGTTGCCGAGCAACCCGCGCGCGTGCGCGATGCGCTTCGCAGAGCGCTGACGTCACGCGGGCGTGCGGCTGAGTTCCCTCCCTGTGGGAGGCGCCGGCAGCTCCTTTCCGAGCGTGCGTGTACCGCCCTTGCCGTGCGTGGGCGCATGGGTCCGCCATGTGACGCGTCAGCGGGCGGTCTCTGACCGGAGTTGCGGCAGATGTGACAGTATCCCCCCCTTGAGGGGAGACCTCAGGGCGACCCAGGGATGGTTTTTCAGGGTACCTTCGGTGGAAGGCATAAAGGAGACGGTTGGCATGTACCTGACGATGAGGGATCCACTCTCTCTCTTCCGGGCCATAGCCTCTCCAGTGTACGAGATATTGTAATCCTCCTCTGGACATTCTAGAGTTGAGGATGGTCTGTACCTCATATTCTTGTTGTCCCTCTACCAGTATGGTTTGCGGAGGTTTAGGTTGTGCTTTGGAGGATGAGTCTTGTAGACATGGTTTTAGAAGGGAGGAGTGAAAGACTGAGGGAATTCTCATATTCTTAGGCAGTTCTAGTCGGTAGGCTACCGGGTTGATCCTTTTAGTGATGCGGAATGGGCCAATAAAGCGCGGTGCCAGTTTGGGTGAGGCTACCTTTAAACGAATGGTTTTGGTGGATAACCAGACCCTTTATAATTACCTCGGAGTGGAAGTCACCGGTCGAGATCTTAACGGGCACAGTTTGCAAGGAAATGAACGCGGGCTGCAAGGGTCATCCGTCGATGGCTTCCAGAGCTACCGGTCGATCTTTGGGTACCAACGGTATCTTATTCTTGATTGCGAACTCTTGGTCAACGAAGTTTCCCCCTGACCCAGAATCCAGAAAGGCCTGTGTCTGTACTGTGAAGGTCTCACCGAATATGGAGATGGGTAGGTAAATCCTAGTAGAGGGTTGAGGAGGGGGAAAAGTTGCAGTGCCCAGCGTGATCCTCCTTATACTCACTGGGCTTTGGCTTTTCCCGGTTTAAGCGGACAGTTGATCACCAAGTGTCCGTTATTGCCACAGTAGAAGCACAGCCCCGCTCGTCTTCTCCGTTGCCTCTCGATAGGCGAAAGACTAGTCCCTCCCAGCTGCATGGGTTCGTCTAGAATGGGAGTTGTGGAGAGTAGAGGGCCTATGGTGGAAAAGGAGGATGATTGTATACCTCGAGGGTGTTTGTTTCTCTCCATCTTTCTCTCTTGGAGACGGTGATCCATACGGATGCACAGGTTTATCAGATTTTCCAATCCAGCGGGGCGATCAAGAGAGGCCAGTTCGTCCTTCAGACGTTCGGACAGGCCCTGCCAGAAGACTGCAGATAGGGCCTCATCGTTCCAGCCGGTCTCCGTAGCCACTGTCCGAAAATCCAGGGCATAGCGAGCCACAGTATGGTCTCCCTGGGAAATATTAAGCAGAGTAGATGCGGCGGTAACCTTATGCCCTGGGGTGTCAAACACCCTTCTGAACTCGGCGATGAAGAGGGCGAGGTTCGAAGTCAGATCAGGACGTTGCTCCCAGATAGGAGATGCCCAGGCTAGAGCGGCGTCAGTCAGCAAGGAGAGTATGTACGCGACCTTTGATCGTGAAGAAGGGAAGTGAGAGGGAAGCAGCTCAAACTGTATGGAGCACAGGTTCAGAAACCCCCGACAACCGTTGGGATCCCCTGCATACCGGTTGGGCGTAGTCTTGGCTCAGAGGTATGCACCGTCAGAGCGGGAGTGGTTGCAAGTGGGGCGGTGTTGGTTGTAGATAAGGTCAGGCGTCTAACTTGCTCAGTAAGGGTATCCACGTCTTGTTTAAGTTGGGAGACTAGTTGTTCCTTAAGTGTGAACGATCTGGTAAGTTGCCGGAAGCATTCCTCATGTGTGTCTAGGCGTCGGGCCACCTCAGCGGCGTCCATGTTTGTTGGGCTGAGCATATTGTCACGCTGCGCTCACCACAAACAGGACGGAAGACCGCGGGGCTGAGGTGGGGATAGAAAGACACCGACCCACAACCACGTAGTCCTGTCCGGAATGCGTAGTCCAAGTCGTACAGCGTCGTAGGGTTGGAGAGGTCAGGGTAGTCAGGGTACTTGCCGTGTTCCGGGGCTGGAGAGTAGAGGATGGAAGATTTCCGTAGCCAAGGTCCAGGGTAATAGACGGTAGAATGGTCGAGGGCGAAGCCGGGGTCAAAGCGCTGGAGAGTGTAGGAATCCAAAGAACAGCCAGGCTCAGGACAGGAGAGAACAGACAGGTCAGACCAAGCAAAGTTCAAGTCAACTAAACAGCAGCGATAAGCACAATGCATAAACAGGAGTTTATGCTCAGCAAGGAATGCCAGACAGGAGAAGGTATATATGTGGGAAGGATCCAATTACCTTGCAGGGGTGTGATCCGGTCCTCCAATGGTGTCTGGGAGGCAGTAATCTGAAACAGCCTGCAGGTCAGGCTTTCCTGGTAATTGCCTTGGTTGCCGAGCAACCCGCGCGCGTGCGCGATGCGCGTCACGGAGCGCTGACGTCACGCGGGCGTGCGGCGGAGTTCCCTCCCTGTGGGAGGCGCCGACAGCTCCTTTCCGAGCGTGTGTGTACCGCCCTGGCCGTGCGTGGGTGCATGGGTCCGTCGTGTGACGCGTCAGCGGGGCGGTCTCTGACCGGAGTTGCGGCAGATGTGACACCCACCCAATGAAGAGGGAATTTGGGAGGTGGTGAGACACACCATGTCTTTCCCACAGCTTAACCTTATACCTCCAGCCCTCAGTCCACACCCACCCTCCTTCCCAGATCTCCTCTTCTATTTTCTCCAGATCAGACAGCATAGTACATTGTCTCTTCAACCAATAAAGAATGTCTTGTTTAGCAACAGCCTCGTTGCGAAATATTACAGTCACCAGTTTGGTTGTAGGATGACTTACAGGGATGGCAACAAAGTCTTTCCACAGAAGTGTGAATTTCAAGTCCTCAAACCTGTGCCAGAAAGCTTCTAGCAAATCACCCCTTTTGAAGCTTATATCATATTCCCTGTTACCTGGGGTGTGTATGAAAGCAAAAATGTCTGAGGCCTGAAACCCCATAGATTCCTTCAAAAGGACTTTACCAATAAAGCATTTATCAGGAATATCCCCAATACCTTTGTATCGCAGTCTCACCACATTTATCCGCTTGGCAGTGGGGTTTGGAAACTTGGGGTAACTGCTGGACCCTGGACCGGCACCTCTCCATGCGGACCCTTCTGCTCTCTCTGGTCTCTCTCCAGCTTCTCCAGGGATGCTCCGCTGTGCTGCACCATCCGTGGCTGCTGGTGGTCTCTGTGCTGCATCGTCTGTGGCTGCTGGTGGCCTCTGTGCTGCACCGTCTGTGGCTGCTGGTGGCCTCTGTGCTGCACCATCTGTGGCTGCTTGTGGCCTCTGTGCTGCACCAGCCGTGGCTGCTGGTGGCCTCTGTGCTGCACCAGACATGGCTGCTGGTGGCCTCTGTGCTGCACCAGGCATGGCTGCTGGTGGCCTCTGTGCTGCACCAGCCGTGGCTGCTGGTGGCCTCTGTGCTGCACCGGCTGTGGCTGCTGGTGGCCTCTGTGCTGCACCAGCTATGGCTGCTGGTGGCCTCTGTGCTGCACCGGCTGCTGGTGGTCTCTGTGCTGCACCAGCCGTGGCTGCTGGTGCCCTCTGTGCTGCAACGGCTGTGGCTGCTGGTGGCCTCTGTGCTGCACCGCCCGTGGCTGCTGGTGGCCTCTGTGCTGCACCAGCTGTGGTTAGTGGCTCCTCTGTAATGTTTTTTCCTGAGGCTGCACAGGTAACAGCTGTAGCTCCTCTCTGCATTCCTCCCTCCCCAGCACTGTGCACAGGTTATGCTTTCTTGAGGCTAATTGGTAGCCCTTGTGCAGGTTCAGTGATTTCATGGCACCCCTCTGATGATGCGACTTCTGCAGTGTTTGCAACACTCTGGCTGCTCTCTGGTAGTGCCAGCTCTGCAGTGTATTCTGCACTCTGGCTGCTCTGTGATATGACCACTTCTGCATTGTCTGTATCACCCAGATTGCTTTCTGACAGTGAGGTCTCACTAATCACATAGTCTGTGCCTGGGACACCATGCCCAGGGGTGTGAGCTGCTGTTTCTTGCATCTCTGCACTGCTGGTCTCTGGGGGCTGTGTTTGCGAGACACACCCTGTGCTACTCCAGCTGCTCCCTGGGGAGCAGTATTGGATCTTGCGGACACTGAGGGGGTTAACTGCTGCATCCTCTTTCCTCCCCTCTCTCAGGTAGAGCTTTTGGCTTCCCTGTGTTTGGGAATGGGAACTTTCCTCTGGCTCACTACTCATGGTCTCTTCCATTTTTGTAGCTCTGCTCTCTGCTTTCTTTTTCTTTTGTTTCTTCATCTTACTTAACTCTGCTTTCACTTTCATCTCTGCCTTTTCAGACAAACATTTCTTCCCTTTTGAAGTACTTCTCAGCCGCCTTAATCCTTTCACTCCATCTGAGGCTGCCTCCATGATGGGTCTCAGACCCCCTTCTCCCCCACACACCTCTCACTGCACCTCCATACTTGTGACCACTCTCAGCCTGGATAGCAGAGTTCTGTTACTTGAGGGGCCGTCCCCCCCGAACTGGATGCAGGGGAGCAGCGAAACCCCCAGTCTCCAGGCTCTAAGAAGAGAGAGTGAAAAGCAAACCTCTCTGCTCTAAATACCTGTTCCAGTGATTAGGAGAGCAGGTGAGGGAGAACTAAACACATTGTAATCTGTGGTCTGGACTTTCCATCCACCAGCCTGAGTAAATGTGAAGCTGTGGAATGGATCATTTTGGACTATTCCTGCCCTTTCTGACCTAAAACGGGGCAGAAAGCTGCCTAACATATATATATATATATATATATATATATATATATATATATATATATATATATATATACATACATACAGTATCCATTTTTTCTGCATGCTAGCAACAATTTCCTTGTGGTTTTTCATGTATCTGTATCATTCATATAATTTATTGTACTTACACAACCATGTCAGAAATACTGCAAAACAACGCATCTCTTTGCCCATTTGGCAAGAAAGGAAGGACATTGGCCCATATTTACAAAGCAGTTCTATTCCACTATTCACTTGAATGGGTTAGGAGGTGTCTTCTGGCATCATAAAGTATCTTATTGGACATTACTGCTCAGTAAATATGGGACTAATGACTTTATGTTTCGAAACTTTAATGTGTCCAGTAATACAAAGCAGGTCATAGACCATCTCAAAACTGCCTTCTGACAAGACATGACAAGAACAATGATTTACAGCAGCTTAAATGTAATTAGTAACATACCAACATGAAAACATCAGGTTGGAGGAAGGTATAATGAAGATGTGCTGAATTCTATTTATTACTGTCACGGCCCCCTTAAACCTCCAACCTCCCCATAAACATTCGGGGATGTTTTCTGTTTCTACCGGACTTGGCCGCGCGTCTGCCGCACTTCCTGTTCAGCGCTAATGGCGCTTAACATTGAAAGTGCCCGCGGCGCCGAAACTGGAGGAAAAAACGCTGCATCTGCCCGCGTTTTTAAAAATCCCGCGGTTGCGGCCGCAGGAGACTAAAGGCGGCCCGCCACTGTATGTAAAATTTATAAAATATACTGTAACTAAAGGGTCCAATTTCCATGGCTAAATTTCACTTGAGCAAGAGTGCAAATGCTTTGCTATTGTAATCTGGATAAATACTGTACTATACTATGTAAAATGTATGTAATAGGAAAACATGCAACATTAAGAAATGTACATATAATGTTAGTATTTAATTTATTAGCCAGTTAATATCTACAGGTGCTGTGCTATAGAAGGGATGTTTTGTTCAGATATATGTTTTTAATAAGTTACCAATTTACCTTTCAAGCGTTGTAAAGTAGTCCTCAGAGACGTCTCACCAATGACATTCTATTTATTTCTCACTTAAAAGGACAAGCTATAAACTGTGTGTTCTCTATGTGGACACTGAAGTAAGGTCTCATGTGACCACTATCTTTGAAGTGTCATTTCTTAAAGGGAATATCATGCATATATATCAACTAGACATGAGAATAAAGATAAATAGGTTTTTTTCTCGTATTTGTACACGTTTTCAGCTATTTATTTGTTTGTGACAATTTATAACAGATACATAAATAGAAGTTAATTATCTTGTTCAACATGAAAGATAGCATATACAGCCACATGAAGAGAGCTCAGCAAAACAAGAGACCCAGGATGCACAGAGTCAAAGGAAGATGGCAGCTTAGGGTCTGAGCTCCAGGTCATCGCGGGCAAAAAAGAACCAAATCATAGATAAAGCACAAATCTATCTCAACCAAAACATACAGGGTAAATGTACAATCCAGAAAAGATGCCTCCCAAAAGTGCGAAAAAAACACAGGACCTCCTGGGGGACTTTTTCTGCCGCCAAGAATGTTAGCGCCAGTAACAGGAAGAGGGCCCGAAACCACGTGAGGGCTCAGGATTGGAGACGGAGTGAGGAGAAATTCGAGACACTAGCCAGGTCAGCACAAAGCAAGACATTGCAGAGCTATATAAAAACTAAAACACTTTATTGCAATCGGAACTGCAACTGGCCCTCCACAAAGTAAATCAAGATGTCGCAAAATTAGGACAGAGAACAGATGTTCTAGAGAAAAAATTAGACGAAACACGTTCAACACAATATAAAACAGAAAAAAAACCTTGCAAAACTACAATAGTAGATGGCAGAAATAACAGAGAGGCAAGAATATGGCAAGAATCGGGACAGGCGCAATGACCTTTGCCTATGAGAGGTCTCAGAGACAATAACAGACCTGGAAGATTGCGTCTCAAAATGTCTCACCTCCATACATCCAGATACTGTAGGGCAGAAGAAGCACTGAATCTGGACAGATGTCACAGAGCTTTACAGTCCAGACCGCAACCAGGTGACCAAAATGGGGACATAATCATGCGGTTCCACCACTACAGGACAAAGGAGGCTGTTTAGCAGCAATTAGGGGCCATAGGGACCTAGTTCTGGAGGGGCACCCACTGCAGGTATTTCAGGTCCTTTCCCCTCCTATGCTCATTAGGCGAAGGAGCCACAGGGCACCAGGAGCTGTTGATAGAGGGTTTGCTTATACTTGTTCACTGATTGACATCTGATATCTGCATATGTTCTGTGTCTTTTACAATATTCTTGTATTTACATTTATTGTTTGATATTTGATATCTGCTTATATGATTTGCCCTCTTTAGACTTTAGATTTATATCATTAGCTGAGTGTGGGATTATTTGACAGTGGGGAGGGAAGGCTTAGGGAAGTACCTCTGGGACCCTTTGGGACCAGGGGGAATGGGCCAGATGAAGAGTTCACCCCTCAAAACGTCGCCCCCCTAGTTTGCTTTCCTTTTTCCATTTTTGTGATTTTTTCCTTTTCTTTCATGTTTTTTTCCCCTTCTCCTTCTTTCCCCTCTACCCCCTTTTATTTTTTGATTTTCTCTATGGTGATATTTATTCTTGCATTGGCGTATTGGATATTGTTGCTATATTTTCAGTTTATTATTAGTGTCATTAAATTATTCATATTCCCTACACTGGTATTCGCTTATATCTGTAGCTGTGAGACAGAGAGTGCTGGTACTATCTTTTGGTTTGTTAGTACTTCTGAAGGGAATTAGGGTCCCTTCCTGTTCCGTGCACCCTGCAACCTTGCTGGGTCATTGTGTCAGAGTGCTGTCTATCACCCCCCCCCCCCCCTTTAGACCACAAGAAGAGGTCCAAGGGGTGCCAAAGTAGTACAGGAGGTCGGCAGGCCTGTCCTGGGAGGAGGCCCCATGGCTAGCCCCTCCCTGTATATCAGCTGCACAGCTGTGTCTAACCCAGATCCATCTGGGATGGAGGAGGATTGATCGTATCCTTCTATTTGTGTAGTAGAAAGTCCTGGTTTGGGCTGGTTGGGGGGTGGATGGAGTCCGTAGCTGGGCGATGAGACTGGGCCTGTCCCCATGGAGAAGTTTGAAAATCTCAGACTTACCTTGTTTCTCAAACAGGGTCCACGAGGACCTTGAACAAAATACTACCTTCCCTAGACCCTTCCCATTTTATAGAAGGACACATGAGCTCAGGCTCACCAGTGACTTGAGATGCACATTTAATTTTGTTTTCCCCCTCTTCCAACCCTCAACCAAGGAGCCCATGCCTTTTCCCAGATACAAAAACACACAGGGGGAAGAGTCATGAGAGGTTTCACCTTTTAGGAAAGAGATTGTGCATGATCCATCATGCTGTAACCCCTCACTCTCTAAACATTGGACGCTAATAAACTTTTATGCAAATTGGAGGGGCCGGTTGGGAGCCCCTTTCGGTACTCAAGAATTCAATTAGAGTTATAACCCACAATGTCAAGGGTTTGAATAGCCCTTGTAAAAGGAAAATTGCTTTCTTAGATTACAATAGACTAAGAGGAGACAACCTCCCTAATTCAGGAAACAATTGGTAATGAGAAACAAGTTCTCTGTGTCAGCGCTCAAGCTTCAAATGTCAGCAGGTTTGACAATAATAAGCAACACTTGTAGTGGGCAGAAACCACATCAATAAGGGTGAGTACAACTGTGTTGGTGTGTATATGTATGAACTCAGATATGGGAGTCAATAATCCATGTGTCCTGGATATAGACAGAAATAGACCGTATATAAACACTCTACCCTGTCAAAAGTCCTGGACTAACTCCCTAGAGTCACATGCTTCTGATACACAGTCTCTCCAGCTGAAGGAATATAAATGTACTCACGGCAGGTAAATTCGGCAGACTGTCCAGCTTAATTCATGTGCATCACGCTGAAAGGGATGAATAGGCAGCAGAATCCAGACGAGGAAAAAGTGGAGCACTAAAAAAACAAGTGAGAGGGGGCTACGAACCTGATGTAAATAAAAATATCCTTTATTGATCCAGCGACATCAGAGGAAAATATACGTGCAGCTCGGACGCGTTTCGCACATCAGCGCTTTGTCAACGAGTTCCTGGATTCTGCTGCCTAATTCAGGAAACACATTTTAAACTCAGTAGGACACCTAAATATTTTGACAAAAAATGTCCCAAAGATATCACTCTTGCAAGCCTATATGCCCCAAACGAAAGAAGTGTTTCTTTCTTTGACACATTTGTTAGTTTGTTGGGAAACTTAGGTAAAGACCAAAATATTCTGCGTGGAGATTTTAATCTGGCACTGGACCCTGTCAGAGTTAGGACGCATCCAACAAACAAACCTACCGTGTCCCTTTACAAAATCTAAGGATGTTAAGGAGAGGTTTGGGCTCCATGAACCTGATAGAAATATGAAGAGAGCTAAACCCAAATACAAATGACTATACTTTCTTCTCTCACCCTCACCAGACATACTCCAAAATAGATCTCATATTCACAAGTGCTAATCTAATTCCCCAAATCACAAACTCAACCATTCATAGTATAAATTGGTCTGACCACTCTCCGGTGGAAATGGAGGTGATCGACCTACAAACTCAGAGCCATCAAAACTTAATGAGGCTCTAATAAAAATTCCGGGAATAGTATGAGATATAGATAACGAGCTAAAGGCCTTTTCCAGACAAATGAGGGAAGTGTTACCTCCTTGTCCACCGTTTGGGAGGCCCATAAGGCAAAAATAAGAGGCAAAATAATAAGCAAAGCGACAGGTAGGAAAGAGAGACAGGCAAAGATTAAATTATTACAAAAGAAGGTGGGTATCTTATCCACAAAACATACTGTATAATTGACCAATCGGAAAAAAAACCCTAGAAAAACTAAAAGAATCCGGGGCGAAACTAGGTGTGTTACTTGCGTCCCGGGCTGAGCAGGCAATGGAATGGACAAAGAGAAAGTTATTTTTGAAAGCCAATAAAGCAGATTCCATGCTTGTGTCCAGACTAAAGAATAAACATCCTTCTACAGCATTTAATCTATCCGAAAGGCCTCGGGGGAACTGACCTCCAAGCCCATAATGACAGTATATAAATGTCATTAATACTACACAAAATTGTATGATGGAAAAAAGTTAGACATTCTGACCAAAATATGCAGTTGATAAGGAGATACCTAGATTCTGCAGGCATGCCAAAAGTAACCCCTGAAGAAAACTTGGAACTGAATCAATCTATAACTTCTGAAGAAATCCATACGGTCATCAAGAATTTGAAGAGCTCAAAGGCCCCTGGCCCTGATGAATTCTCAAATATCTACTACAAGAAATGTAGTACTATTCTAACCCCTTACGTACTTAAACTATTCAATTAATTCTCTGAAAGAGACCTTCCCCCCCTTCCATGCTGCATCATCTATGTCCCCTATTCATAAGGAGGGCAAGGATCCCACGAGTTGTGGAACCTACTTCCCAATCTCACTCATCAACTCTGATCTAAAGATATTTTCCAAAATGTTAGCTAACAGATTAAGGGGCCTATGTACTAAGCTCTGATAAGTCACTTATCACCTCCTTATCGTCAAAAAAGCCTACTGCTATTCAGTAAGCTCTGACAAGTCAGCGATAAGAGACCTTTTCTGCAATTTTATTTGGAGAGAAAAATAAATCTCCAAACACGTGGCAATAAGCCACTTATAAATACATTTTATAAATAAAATCTTTCATTTTTTCTACCACCTGGCTCCCTGGGCAGTGCTTTTGCATTTTTTTGTTGCTATCTTTTTACCAGCAGCAAATTTATATAGGGAGGAGCGCGGTAATATGTACAGTCTCTTACTAGCTGATATGTGATTCATATTTATAGAGAAAAGTTTCCCTATCTGCCTGTTACTAAATATCTTAAAAATAGTGAAGACAAAGGGCTAGATTTCCTAAGCTTCTATTTAATGTAACTTGATGGATGGATGTCTTTTTTCAACCTCATCTACTATGTAACTATATAACTATGTAACTATGTAATGTGACATCAACCTAAGTTAAAGCCCGTAAAAACTAATACAGTATTCAATCAAGCAAATAACATGATGATAACCAGGATTTACTCCCATAAGAGCATGGTGTTATTTTAATAGTCATCATTGTGTATGACATGCAAATGAGCTCATTATAGCCAAAATGATATTCATCCCTTACTCATGACGCTTAATTAAATAGTTCAAATGTTCACCTATAAGTGAAAGTTCTCTTTCTAAATTTGCAGTGGAAATTTTATTTTTTAACGCTACCAAGTTTGTAAATATTTGAGAATGTGAATAAACAACATTTTTGCAGTGAATTCAAATTTTGCTGAAAACTTCACCCATCTCTACCATTAATGTTAACAGCGGGCAATAACGCTACATTATTCAGGTCATCGCCAACTCTGGTATTGTTCCCAACCAGATCGTAAAGACCCGCTTTTTACTGAGAAGAGAGGGAGAGAGGGAAGCTACAGTATATA
Source organism: Ascaphus truei (assembly GCF_040206685.1). NCBI lineage: Eukaryota > Metazoa > Chordata > Amphibia > Anura > Ascaphidae > Ascaphus > Ascaphus truei. The sequence goes on along the minus strand of NC_134485.1, from coordinate 246,067,580 downwards.
AAAAAAGAAATGAGTGAGGCTATCGGAAATAAATCTGTGGTTATAAGTGATGAGTCTCTCTCACTCTCTCTCGGAGTAACACAAAGACAGAAATAATGTCTGAAGATGTTTGAAGATAACAACGTTATCCTGAATTATAGGCTAAAGCTGTTAACTTCCGGACATTATTGAAATACCTGCTCTCTGATTGATAAAAAATCTGGGCATTATTTATTCAGTAATGCCCGGCATTTCTGGCAGCTTTCAAGTGTTTATTTCTAGACAATCAGCTTTTCCTTTTGTCAGAACAGCTCTGAGACAGGGCAGGGGATTGATCAGGATGCAGGAACAGCTCTCATACAGGGCAGGGGATTGGTCACGAAGCAGCAGCCAGGCAGTGACTCCTCCCTCTCCCTCCATGAACACAGCTCCACGGACAGTTGAGTTGAGGAGGGAGAGAGTATATTTGTAGCTGTAAAGTAAGTGTCTGTCTGCAGAGTTTTTGTAGATGCAGTTTCTCTCTATCTAGTGTGTGTGTGTGTGTGTGTGTGTGTGTGTGTGTGTGTGTGTCTGCTGCAGAGTTTGTGTGTGTGTCTGCTGCAGAGTTTGCGTGTGTGTCTGCTGCAGAGTTTGTGTGTGTGTGTGTGTGTGTGTGTGTGTGTAGCTGCAGAGTTTGTGTGTGTGTAGCTGCAGAGTTTGTGTGTGTGTGTCTGGCTACTGAGTTTGTGTGTGTGTTTGTAGCTGCAGAGTTTGTGTGTGTGTGTGTATCTGCAGTGTGTGTGTGTGTGAGTGTGTGTGTGTGTAGCTGCAGATTTTGTGTGTGTATATTTAGCTGTAGAATGTGTGTGTGTGTGTGTGTGTGTGTGTGTGTGTGTGTGTGTGTGTGTGTGTGTGTGTGTGTGTGTGTGTGTGTGTGTAGCTGCAGAGTTTGTGTGTGTGTAGCTGCAGAGTTTGTGTGTGTGTAGCTGCAGAGTTTGTGTGTGTGTGTGTGTCTGGCTACTGAGTTTGTGTGTGTGTTTGTAGCTGCAGAGTTTGTGTGTGTGTGTGTATCTGCAGTGTGTGTGTGTGTGTGTGTGTGTGTGTGTGTGTGTGTGTGTGTGTGTGTGTGTGTGTGTAGCTGCAGATTTTGTGTGTGTATATTTAGCTGTAGAATGTGTGTGTGTGTGTGTGTGTGTGTGTGTGTGTGTGTGTGTGTGTGTGTGTGTGTGTGTGTGTGTGTGTGTGTGTGTGTGTGTGTGTGTGTGTGTGTGTGTGTGTGTGTGTGTGTGTGTGTGTAGAGTTTGTGTGTGTGTAGCTGCAGAGTTTGTGTGGAGCTGCAGCTTGTGTGTGTGTGGTGCTATTGTGTTGTATGTGCATGTAGCAGCAGAGTTTGGATGTAGCTACAGAGTTTGTGTGTAGCAGCAGTTTGTGTTGTGTGTGTAGCTGTTGTTTGTGTACACAGAGGGGACGGCAGTGTGTGGATATAGATAGCTGCAGTGTAAGTGTTTATAGAGGTGCTTTAATGTATTTACCATTGTATTTTAATAAAAACATCTATGTAACTGTACAAAAGGGTCTATTATTTATGAATAAGCCTACATTTAGCCTATTATAGTAATAATCCCCTCAGAACAGGGCATTACTGGCCAATAATGACCTGGCTGGGTTAAAGTCCCTCGCCTTCAACTCTTCCAGCGAGGGCATTATTGGCCAGTAATGCCCTGTTCTAAGAGGATTATTACTTAAATAATGTGATGTTGACCCTATTCTAATGCACTCAATCACATTATGATTACTTTAGTGAAAATGGAGTTGACCCTAGGGAAATAATGGTCATTAATGTTTTAGGTATTGTCAAGTTATTTAATTTAACAGAATTGAGTGAATTCATCCCAAGGTTTTTAAACCCTTCCCATAAAATACTGTAAGATCATGTCTCCCTTTATAAGAAATGTAACTTCACCATGACATATATTATCATTTTCACCATGACTTCTCTCCATTTCTCTTTTGAAAAAAAAAAAAAAGCATTTTATCTTTGCATAATACTGTGTTGGCATGAGTCAGAGAGAGCAGTGATGCCATTAAATTGTTAAATTTTCCATGTAACTCAGATTAGCACTGGGGAATCAGTCAGAGCAGTTATTTTCCTTTACGCTCTAATCCAGTTTTTACAATGGGTATTAATATATAGATCTGAGAGAGTGCGATGTGAGGATGTTCCCAGGGTGGGAATCCAAAGCTCCGATTGACTGAACCAGCAATGTGATTGAGAGTAGAGATAATTATCCCACATTCCCGTACCAGGTGAGAGAGTCCTATTTACATGCAGCATCTAAGAGGAATTTTGCAAAACTATTTGCCCCATAAAACACACATCTCTTAAGAAGAGCATGTCTTAATCACAAGCAATTGCATGTAACCCCAGGTAACCTAACCAAGTTCTTTCTGCATTAAATGTAGAGATAAGTGTCCAGATATATGATATCTGGAAATTCAGGAATCTGAGTTTACTTTATTCCGCGGCTCAGATGTGCGTACTCTGGCCAAATAAAAAACAAGGCAAAATCTTGTTTTCGTTTCCCACTCGGATCTTGCAGGATTTCCTCTTTCAACTAGGAAACCTCTGTGCCATTTTGTATCAGTGTTAGCAGGGGAGGGGCATTGAGAGAGAATGTATGTGCAGTGCTGATTGCAGAGAGAGACACAGATAGAAGCACAGAAATACAGAAAGAGGTCCAGAGAGACAGTGAGACTAATTTAATTAATTAATATTTAATTTATATATGTATTAAATTAGATTTACAGTATATTGGAGTTGTGCAGTAATATTCAGGGACAAGCCACCCACCATCTGACTTATCTAATTTAATCAGTCCCACAACCGACTTGTTCCATTTGGGTTTGATAATTGGGTAATATTTATATATACAGTATGGCACTCACGTTTAAGTAATTTAAAGATTGATCATGGCAGCAGATCGTTTGGGTGTCAGCAGAAGCAGCACATCAGATAGAAGAAAATGGGACAGGAACTCCAAGTGCACAGCTGTTGCAGCTTTCACCACGTTCTGCAGTGGAACTCAGTGATGTAACATATTTACAAATACACTTTAAATAATGTTAGAGTTTTTTAATCCTGATACCTATTCATCATTTCTTTTTTTCATTTAAGATTACCTTTGGAGCCACCTGCCCCCCCGAAGGTGCTACGTCTCCACATATATATATATATATATATATATATATATATATATATATATATATGGTTGGGGGGGGGGTTAAGGCCACTTTGCTGCCCGGACGGTGGGCTGTTCCAGGGGGGACTGTGGGATGAGGTCCGGGAAGAATGTGAATATACGCGTGTCATCTAGGAGACCCCTGAGACTTTCAGCCGAGACCTGTAGAGGGAAGGGGACTCAGGTGGGGAGGGTTACCAGAGATAGGGATATTGTCACTGCGGGGGGGGGGAAGGCGAGGTGGAGGCATAACCAGGAGGGACTGATCTGCAATGTACTGGGATGTATTGTACTGAATTATTTGGAATCTTAATGTGACTGTGGTAAACACTCTAGCCCCTCCTCCCTCCCCCCCCCCCCCCCCCCGCCCCACCTCCCCATCTCCTTGAGGCCTCGTTCAGGGTGCCAGAGACAGGAGTTGGAGGGAGGACGGGAGGGAGGGCAGCAGTCTGCTGGGTGATGTGTGTTCATCCCCAGCAGACGTTTTCAGGAGGCGGGGAGGGGGCGGGGCTACAGACCTGAGGTTAGGGATCGAGGCTGCAGTCTTGAAATCATTCTCAAGAATGATTTCATTGGCTGCCTAGGTCCCAGTGACGCTGCTGCAGCTTCAAAAACGATTTTTTCGTTTAGTGAAACTGTAGCCAGCATCAACTCCTGGCTTCGGAGACAGGGCAGCTGCTACCCTGACAACCAGTATTCAATTTGAATACTTTGTGTCCCACGGCAGCACACACGGCAGCACGACCTCCCTCCGAAGCCTGCACCCTGAACGAGGTCTCAGAGTCAGATATCGAAGGTAGATTGCTCTTAGTAAAGATTAAAATACTAGAAAAAGAATATATACTGGGGGACGCATATGGTCCCAATGGCCACAACCCGTAAAACTTCAAGGATCTCACTCAAAAAATACTAAGCCAAAAATGCTGCAATATAATCTTGGGGGGGGAGGGGGATTGGAATACAATTCAAGATGTATATATGGAAAGATCGGGCTTTAAGAAAGGGAATCCTCTGGTCAACAACCAAACCAAAAATATTTCACATATGAAAGATATACTAAACATGGTAGACATGTGGAGGACCTTCAACCCCACAGAGAGAGAATACACATACTACTCACACGTACACTCTTCATTTTCAAGGATCGATAGTATACTTGTTAATGAAAGATTACTCTCCCATGTCTCCAACACTGAGATTGGAGAAATTATAATCTCAGATCATGCGCCAGTATACCTTGAATTAGAGATGGGAATTTCTAATCCAAACATTTTGAGATTCCCGAACTACCTAGCCCAAAATAATCATTTTAAAAATGATCTACATAAATGCTGGGAGGAATTCGAATTAGACAACGAATCACATAAAGACAACCCAACACGCTTCTGAGAAACTTCTAAGGCAGTTATGAGAGGCCACATCATATCTGATGTTAGCAGACACAAGCGATAGGCAAATAAAGGATTTAACAGAGCCAGCACAGAACTAGCACAAGCCTTTAAATCACTTAAAATAACAGATTCTCCACAAAACAGAGAAAACTATAGACAAAAAAAAGCTGCCTGCGAGCTGTGGCTATGTAATCGGGAAACAACAAAAAAACCAGCTAAAGAAATTAGCTTCTTTAAACATGGAAACAAGCCAGGCAGATTATTAGATAATCTTATGAGAGGATTTAACAATATGAAACCAATTACCAAACTAAAAGACAAATCCGGGCAAACTAAAACGAAACCTATAGAAATAGGCAACATCTTTAAGGAATTTTACGAACAATTATACGACAAGGGGAAAAATCGACTCAGTAAGGAGCGAAAAGTTCTTTATGACTCTAAAAAAAAGTAGGACAAGAATCTCATTGAAAAAAATGCAGATGAGTAAGGAAAAGGGAGGGATAAATCTACCAAACAAAAGAGGCTATAATCTAGCATGTCTAATGCGACATGTTGGAGACTGGCTGCTAGGAAAGGAACACTACTCTACATTAGATATAAATAGACAATTCTCCAAAGAACTCTCGCTAGCAGGAATTTTGCATTTAGAATGGAGCAGTATGCCCTCAGAACTTAAAACAAACATACTCATCAGAGATACCATAATGACATGGAAAGCGGTGAGAAAGACATTGAGGCTTTCCTATTTTTTTTTTTTCCAAACTTTTTTTCCTTTATTGGAGACATGTGTGAAGGTTACAAACAGTGGTTACATCATTTCAATACACTGTACAGTGGAGTCATCGGCACATGACCGCAGAGTATATTAGATGTCCCAATAATCCTTTTCCTATTTTTTTTAGTATAAAAAGAGGGGGAGACATAGGGTGGGACGATAGGTGGGGACGACAAAAGGAGGGTAGGAGGGGGAGGAGGGGGGGAGGAGAGAGGGCGGGGTAGGGTATCTCTCCGATCAATTCCTATCCCTTGTTGTTTAGTTAATAGTTAGAATCTGTGGCAGAGGCAGGTCGTCTGAGTTGGGCCAGGGTTCCCATGTGTTGTAAAATTGGGTCATTTTTTGTTTCAGCATGGCCGTGAGTTTTTCCATGTTCCTGACCATGTTTATCCTATTCACTACTGTCCTTCCTGAGGGTGCCTTAACTTGCTTCCAGGCCGCCGCAACTGAGCATCTCGCCACCGTGAGTATGGCTGAGGTCAGCCTGGCCGTGGGGGCCGGGAGGTCCTCTATTGGTTTACCCAGCACGAATGTCAGGGGGTCCAAGGGGACCTCTAGGCCCAGGGTATCGTCCAGGAGTCTCTGGATTGTAGCCCAGAACCTCTGGATCTCTGGACATGACCACCAAATGTGGGCCATGTCACCCTTTTGTCCACATCCTCTCCAGCACAGGTCAACCGTGCCGGGGAAGATATGGCTCAGTCTACTCGGGGTCAGGTACCACTGAAATAGTATTTTATAAATGTTTTCTTTTGTGACTGTGTATATTGAGGTTTTGGAAGCTGCTTCCCAGACGTCCTCCCAGTCCTCCAGATCCATTGATGTGTTAAGGTCTGCACTCCATTTTTGCAGTAGGTATGTGTGGGTAGGGGAAGGGAGTTCTCGATTATTCTGTAGATTCCTGAAATTAGTCCTTTTTGGTACTCTCTTATACGACAGAGAGATTCAAATCTGGTCAGCGGGGGGAATTTCGAGGTCGGGGATAGAGCTCCAAGGAAATGCCTTATCTGTAGGAATTTGAATATGGGGAGATTGGGGGCTGTAAATTTAGTTTTGAGCTCTTGGAAGGACAGAGCTTCGTTATTCTCCAGCAGATCCGCAACCATGCTAATGTCTAAGTCCTGAAATTGACCAAATTGGGCTCGGGAGCACCCAGGAGGGAATTCTGGGTTCCCAAGTATGGGGGTGAGTTGGGAGGGGGATGAAGTTAGGCCATATTTCCCTCTGTTCTTAAACCATGTGGACCACGTGCATTTCATTGCTCCTAGCTCTAGCCTCTGGGGTCGTTTTTCCTTGTATTCTTGGGACCATAATAGCACTGGAAGGGGGATGGAGGCTGCGTGATGGGTTTCTATTTCTAGTCAGCAAGCAGAGCTCGGTGGGTTGTTCCAAACCACAGCTTGCCTAAGCTGGGCTGCGTGGTAGTATCTAACCACGTCAGGGACCCCTAGTCCTCCTCTTGTCTTTGCGGACAAGAGTACCGATCTCGGGACTCTAGGTTTACGTTGTTTCCATATAAAACGTAGGATCTGTGATTGTATATTTCTTAATTCAGCCAGGGGGACTGGGATTGGGAGTGTCTGAAAATAATACAGTAGGCGGGGGAGGATATTCATTTTAGCGGAGATGATTCTGCCAAACCAGGAGATCTGGTATGTGTTCCAAGCGTCTAGGTCTCTCTTGATTTGGTCAAATAGGAGGGTAGTTTGCTTTGTACAACAAGTTGTATGAGCTAGTGATTTTTATTCCCAAATATTTTATGTAGGTGGAGTTCCACTTATACTTGTAATTTAATTGCAGAAGCTTCCAGATGGGATCAAGGAGGGATATGTTCAGCGCTTCGGATTTATCCATGTTTATCTTATAGTCTGAGACCTGACTGAATTGGTCTAATAGTTTCTGTAGATTAGGGAGGGAGATGTGTGGGTCAGCTAGGGTCAGAATAACGTCATCCGCGAAAAGGGATATTTTATAGTTTTTATCAGCGATTGTTATGCCTTTGATGTTTGGGTCGGCTCTAATTTGAGATGCTAGTGGTTCAATAGAGATCGCGAAAAGCAGAGGGGAGAGGGGGCAGCCCTGTCTGGTTCCATTTCTTATATGGATTGGGTTGGATTGTCCTCCCGGGAGTTTTAAATATGCGGGGGGGTTCTGATATAGGGCTCGGACACCCTCGAGAAAAGGGGCTGAGAAGCCGAATTTAATCATGGTTTGGTCGAGGAAGGTCCATTTGATCCAATCAAAGGCCTTCTCGGCGTCTAGGCTAAGAATCATGGCCTGGAGTTTATTGAGATGCACGTGGTCAATTATATCAATGATTTTACGGGTGTTGTCAGAGGCCTGTCTTCCTGACACGAAACCCACTTGGTCTATATGAATTAGTCTGGGGAGAATAGGGTTTAGCCTGTTTGCGAGGATCTTGCTGAAGAGTTTCAGGTCTGTGTTAAGCAGGGAGATCGGTCTGTAGTTACCGCATTGAAGCGGGTCCCTTCCTTCCTTATGAATAATGGCTAAGTTGGCAGCTGAAATTGTGCCGGGGATCGGTTCTCCTTCTAGGAAGGAGTTGAATATTTCAATTAGGTAAGGGGAAAGGGACGATGCAAATTTTTTATTGTAGGCATTCGAAAAGCCATCGGGGCCTGGGGTTTTAGCTATTTTGAGAGAGCTTATGGCTTGGGTCAATTCCTCCTTAGTGATTTTGTGGTTCAGAGCTGCAAGCTCTTCTTCAGTGAGAGAGGGAAGATTACATCGCGCCAGAAATTGTGAGGCAGTATCTACTGCGTTTGGGTCTTGATTAGGGGGGTGTAGATTATAGAGGTCTGTGTAATAGTTTGCGAATTCTTGGGCGATTTCTTTTTCCACATACTGCTGCGGCCGAGTTTATTCGAGCATTTGCCCGTTCTCGGCCGCAGCAGTAACCTGGCGCACGCCGGAGGGTGCCGGGCGCGCGCCGAAGCAGCGGAAGAGCGCCCTCCGATCGGGGCGCTCTCCCTCCCGCTGCCGGGTCCGCCGGGTCCCCCGGAACCCCCTGCCGCCGTCCCCCACATCGCGGGACACCAGGGCTCCCTCGGGGAGCCCTGGACGCGCGTGCAGGGGGCGCTGGCACCCGATGACGCGTGACCGCGCATCGGTGACGCGCGGCACGCCGAGGGAGTGGGGCTAGCAAGCCGGGGCATCCCCCGGCTTGCGGAACTAGCCCTGCTCAGATTAAGTGTGTCGGTAGTGTAGGTAGTGTGGCCTCCTTTAGTGCGGATCTTTGTGATTTGGGCCTTTGCCTTAAGACCTCTTAGCTTTGTTGCTAAAAGTTTGTCTGCCTTGTTGCCCTTATCGTAGAACCTCTGGTTGGTCCACTTGAGCGCTCTCTCTACCTCTTCTAGTTGGGATTGTTTTAGCTCAGATCTTGTTTTGTCAAGTGTTCTGAGAAGATTCTTGGAGGGGGTCTTTTTGTGTTGTTACTCGAGGGCTAGTATCTTGTCAGTTAATGTTTTCTGAATTTTTAGTTTGTTTTTTTTCTTGTGGGATGCTAGAGAGATTAGGTCTTCTCTGATTGTAGCCTTGTGGGCTTCCCACAACATTGATGCAGCGGAGACAGACCCCTTATTTATTTTAAAGAATTATGCTAATTTTCGCTGGATTGTTTCCACAACTTGTGGGTCGTTAAGGAGGGAATCATTAAGTTTCCACTTATACGAGGAGTTCTTAACAAAAGGCAGAGAGAGGGTCAATTCGACTCGGGCATGGTCTGACCATGTGATCGGGCTTATGTCGGATTGGGAGGCTGCCTTGAGAACATTTGAGGTTCCTAGCAAATAGTCGATCCGCGAGTAAGACTGATGTGGGGCCGAGAAGAACGTGTAGTCCCTCTGGCCTATGAGCTGGGCCTTCCAAATATCCGTGAGGAAAAAGTTCTGTAAGATCTCTCTGAACTTTTTCGCATTTTGCTGGGTCTGGGCGGTGTGTGTAGTGGAGGGCATGCTCAACTTGTCTTGGTCTGGAGACAGAACCATACTGTATTAAAGTCTCCGAGCAAAAGTAGCGAGGCGAGTATTGACTGATCTAGGGATTCTAGAAGGTCCTGTATGAAGCGTACCTGATTTTTGTTGGGGACGTAAACATTGATGATGGAGATGGGGTTTCCAGATAGGGACCCCTGCAAAAGTAAGTATCGTCCCTCTGGGTCTCTAACTATGTTAGTAGGGGCAAAGGGGACATTGTTTTTTATCAATATGGCGACTCCCCTTTTTTTAATGGGGGAGGAAGCAAAGAAGGCCTGAGGAAAGGCCTGTTTGAACATATTGGGAGGGTCGTTGGAGTTAAAGTGGGTTTCTTGAATACAGATAATGTAGCTCTTGGTTTTTTTAAGTTCCTGCAGAGCTAGTTTATGTTTCTTAACTGAGTTGAGGCCATTAACATTGAGGGATGTAATTTTGATTGACGACATTATTTGGGGGGGTTTTCCCAGAGTTGGGGGGTCTGGGCCCCTTGTTTTTCCCATGACGGGGGAGGTCTGGTTCCTTGTGGGGAGGGGGGAGATGATGGGCCTGTTTTCTGCCTTATGATCCTTATTGATGTGGGGGAACGGAGAGGGGTGGGGGAGGGAGGGTTGGGAGGGGCAGGGGGAGGAAGGGGGTAGACACACATAGGGAGAAAGAGAAGCGGGCTTTCGGGGAGCTAAAGTAATTTCCTTTGGCACCATTGTGTCAAGGAAAAGGGGATCAGAACCCCTGGAGATCCTTCCGGAGCACCAATCATGGGGCACTGTGAGGCTGGGAGATCCGACACCCTCCCTGTCTAGGTTAACTGGGGGGTCTGCCTGTGGCCTTGGGGAGGGGGGGGGTAAAAACCTGGGAGGGCGAGATGTATTCCCAATGGTGGGACAACTGGGGGGGTGGAGGGGGGGGGGGTGTATCGCTCATCGATCCTAGAGACTTTCGACTTTCGGGCCCCCTGGTGATGGAGGCTGGTGTGAGGGGAGATGCCTGGGGGGGGGGGAAGGGGAGGAGAGGGGGGGGAGAGGGGAGGAGGGGCAGGCTCGGGGAGGGAGCCTTAGTGTAGGTGGTTTCCCGTGGTGTGTCCCTCTGTACCACTTATGTTGGGTGTAGGGTGGGTCTAGTGGTATATAGTGCTATAGAGGTGGGCTCCGAGTGTGGGGGGGGGTTGTCAGCGTGCGGATGTGGCGGGGGGGTGGGAGGGGGTTAATGAGGGGGGAGGGGAGGGGGAGGGTGAGGGAGGAGGGTGTGATTGGGGGGGGTTGGGGGGGAGGGACTCAGGTGAGGACCGCCGTATATTGGCCTATGGCGCTTTTTCATCACCTTTGAAGCGGCTCCCAAGTATAACCTGGTATCTATACATCATATTGGCCTGTGGTTATGCACAGGAAGTCCCAGAGGGAGTGTGTTTTTGCACCTTCATAGCAATTCCATTTTACCACCGGTGATGCGCGCACCATTTTGTTCTGTGGTTACACATGGGATATTTTCAACACTTTACTGTCCTCTAATGATTTCCACCTCTTATTGTCATCATATAAGTTACTGTTGTGCTGTTCAGATGGTCGCTGGGGGCGCAGGTTTCTGCTTAGGCAGGCGTAGAGTGCTCCTGCGGCCTATATGTGGGGGGGGGGAGGAGGGGGAGGGAAAGATGGGTGGGGGGGTGGGGGAAGTGGGAAAGGGGGGGGTGAGAGGGGGTGGGGGGGAGAGAGAGACAGGGGGTGGGGGGGAGGGGCGGTTGAGGAAAAAGGGGGGGGGGCTAGGCCGTGGGGAGGGAGGGGGGGACTCATGGGGATCTGACATTTATAACCGGGTAGTGCTTTTCTATCACCTTTGTAGCAGTTAACTATACAGCATATGGACCTGTGGTTATGCACAGGACATTTCAACACGTTAACATCAACGAGCATTTTCCACATCTTAATTATACCAGATAAACTGCTGTTATTCGGCACAGACAGTCGTTGGGGGCGCAAGGTTCTGCTTAAACAGATTTAGAGTGCTCCTGCGGTTGGCGTGCGGGGGGGGCAAGAGAAGGGGGGGGAAGGAGAGAGGGGGGGAGGGCGGCTGAGGGGAGGGGAGGCGAGAGAAGGGGTGGGGGGGGGACGCGATGAGGAGGGGGGCCTCATGGGGATCTGATGATTATGAACGAGTGGTGGTTCCCATCGATCACAGGTTATCGATATCTCATTTGGACTTGTGGTTATGCGTAAGAATTTTCAACACATTTTGTATCATCTTGCACTTTCTACCTCTTATTTACATCATTTTACCACCTATTGAGCAGTGCAGAGGGTCGCTGGGGGCTCAGACTTCTGCTTAGGCAGACATAGGGTGCTGCTGCGGTCGATGTGGGGGGGAAGGGGGGGAAGGGAGAAAGGGGGGGGGAGAGGAGGGGGGAAAGTGGAAGGGGGGGAGGGAGAGAGAGGGGGGAAAGTGGAAGGGGGGGAGGGAGAGAGAGGGGGGGGATTGGCGGGGGGATCACTTGGAGCATGACCTTAAGCAGATACAGTGGTAAAGATTCCCTGAACTGAAAGAGGGTGATATCAACTGAGAGTGACCGAGGGGCACCCAACGCATACAGCTAAGCTTGCTGTATAGGCTATACATAGTTCATTTGAGACAGACTTGGAGCAGGGTATGGGGGGGGGGGGCGTAGAGCCGGGCCGAGGGGGATACATGGAGGGGGAGGGGGCTTGAGGCTTTCCTTTTTAATCTCAAAATATCTACCCATCCAGTGTAATTTCTATTTCTCCCCAGGATCCGACCAGAAAAGTTTCCTCATATGGAGTGAAAAGGGGACCAATGCTTAGATTATATTATAAATATACACACAGCATTATGACCTTCCTGGAACTAGCACAGAAATACGACATATCAAAAACACAACTATTCCTGTACATCCAGCTAATGCATTATAATAAGAAACTCCAAAACTGTGATCAATAAATACTAAGGAAAAACAGTCAGGACGACTACTATGAACAAACTGAATCCTCTAGATACACATTAGCGGAACTATATAGGCTAATAAGAGACCAAGAGATGGAGACAAATAAATTAAACCTAAGAGCCTGGCAAAAGGAGATAGAGGAAATTTAATGTATGGAGGAATTTATAGTAAATTATGTAAATTATGAATTAAGTAACAATCCCCGAAGAACAGGGCATTATTGGCCAGTAATGCCCTGTTCTGAGGGGATTATTACTATTATAGGCTAAATGTAGACTTTTTTCATAAATAATAGACACTTTTGTATAGTTATATAGATTTTTTTTATAGAATCCACCTCTATATACTCTTACACTGCAGATATCTATATCCACACACTGCCGCCCCTCTCTGTACACACACACACACACACACACACACACACACACACACACACACACACACACACACACAACACACACAACACAGAAGATCTACACACACACAAACTGCTGCCACACACACACACACACACAACACACAACACACACAACACAGCACCTCTACACACACAAGCACACCACACACACACACACACACACACACACACACACACACGCAACTGTACACACACAAGCACACCACACACACACACACACACACACACACACACTGGAGCTCTACACACACAACACAGCACCTCTACACACATAACACGGCACCTCTACACACAACACAACAAAGCACCTCTACACACAACACAGAACCTCTACACACAACACCTCTACACACAACACAGCACCTCTACACACACAAACTGCTGCTACACACACATACAACACAACAGCACAGCACACACACACACAAAGCTGTTGCTACACTCATAAACACTGCTGCTGCTGACACACACACACACACACAGAAACTACAGCCAGAAACAAACTGCAGACAGACACTCACTTGCTTTGCAGACTCTCTCTCCCCCACCCCACCAATTCAACTAAATCTTCTCAGTTCACGGAGCAAGGGGGAGGAGTCAACCCGTGGCTGATACTTCTTAACCAATCCCCTGCCCTGTCCCAGAGCTGTTCCTACTTTTAGACCAATCCCCTGCCCTGTCTCAGCTGTTCTGAAAGCTGATTGGCTGGAAATAATCACATTGAAATCAACACTTTGCAAGCAGCTAAAATTCAGGGCATTACTAATTGGATAATTGCCCGGAATTTTAACCAATCAGAGGGTAGGAATTTCAATAATGCCCTGAATTTTACTGCTTTAGCCTATAATGTAAATGAATCACCTCAGAAAGCTGGGGGGAAATGCAGTATAGAATCATGCACAGGGCACACATCTCATTCAAGAGGCAGATAGCTTGTGTAGATGCTGACACAACTAAGTGCCCTAAATGCGGATTTGCGGTCTTACCCATTGCCTCTGGTCATGCAACAAAATCTCAGGATTCAGGGATCAAGTGATATTATATATTGCAAAAGCAACAAAAGTAAAATTAAAGTTAATGAGGGTACCTCTAAGTGTTGCCTTATTGGCTTCCCACAAAGTAATGTGGGAATTCACACTATCTAAATGTATTCTGAAAAATTGGTCAAACGCTGTATTAACCATCTGAAGCACCTCAGGGATTTTTATAATTGATTCGTTTAGCTTCCAATTTGCTCCTGGTCTGTCTAGATCAATTTGAGAGCACCTTAATTCTATTGGTGCATGATCTGACCATGAAATATCATGGATCCTCATAGAGGAGATCTTTGGAACTAGTCTATTTGATACAAAGAAATAATCTATTCTGCTGTAACTGGAATGTGGATGCAATAAACATGTATAACCTTTTTCTGTGGGGTGTAGTTCCCTCCAGATGCCTGTCAGTTGGTTATCTCGCAACCCTTTGATGAGCATGTCTGTGCCCCCTTTCCTGTTGCTTCTAACTTGCGTAGATTTATCTACATTTGGGCCGAGGACCCTGTTGAAGTCACCCGCTAGAATTGTGTTACCCTTGGCTAATATATTGAATGTAATAAAAAACGATGTGAAAAATAAAGGGTCGTACTCACAATGTGCATATAGTTCAGTAATGTCCGTGTATGGTTTCGAACAGGATCCAAAATCTGCCTTCCTTGTTTCTTTTGGTCTGTTCCACCATGAAAGTTAACCTGTTGTGGAATAAAATCGCTAAACCTCTCTTTTTAACGCTGCGAGGAAAGAAAACACTGCCGAAACTGTATGTAGAAAAACTTAGGAAAGCTTTTTTTGCTAAAATGTGTTTCCTGTAATAATAATATGATGTCAGGCGTCTTCCTCTAATAGTCCGCTAAAGCTACTCATCTTTTACTTGGGCTATTAAGGCCCTTCACTTTACGTGAGATAATGTTTACAGACATCTAAGATTAAAAGACCTTTTGCTTACCAACGCTGCATCATAACACAGATCGCAGTAGGATTTACACAGCGTGAGTCCCATTAAAATGCAGGGACCCCCCCCCTGAGTTAATCTGATAGGCCATTAGTCTGGCTGCTGGAATCTCGTGGGATGGGTTTAAATGCAGCATTCTCAAGGCAAGTTCAATGCTAGCACTCGACAACTGGCAGTTGCAGCTGTACCTATAAAAATGACTTTTAGGCTAATAAATACTGTATGTTTTAAATATTTATTTTTGATTAGCCAGATTGTGATTGCTATTTCCTGTGCAAAATTAGCACTTTTTGGCTATTTTTTATATACAGGGACAAAGTTGGACCTTATTTTGGAGGGAATAGAGAGGATGGAGAGGGACATTGCGAGTCTCTATACTATTTTATGCCCACAGCAGCAGGAGAGAGCAAGACATCTGGTGGCACCTCCCCCCCTTATCCGCAGAGGCACCTCCACACCCCTAAAGGCACCCCCCAACCACTGGAGGCACCCTACCCATCCCCTGTGTCTCCATGCATCACAGATGAGGGGGACTTTTTGTCCACGAGACCCCCTGACAAAGGGAGAGACCTTCAGGAAAGTGTCATCCCAGAGCATTTATCTATGCCTGCTTTCCAAACCACACCTGTGGCACCACAAAGGCAAATACCCCAGACGATCTGTAGGAATGCAGTAGGGGATATCTCGCTTTCTGATCTGTAGGAATGCAGTAGGTGATATCTCGCTTTCTGTTCTACCGATGGAAACTCAGTCAAATTATGCAACAAACTGTACAGGACAGCTGAATCAATGCGCTGTGCTAATTTTCATGCACCATGTCAGTTTTGAGCAGTATTCCCAGTGGGAAAAACAAGTTAGCTTTGACAGCTCGAGGGAGATGAGGGTGATTCTCAAAAATTTGAGGAGAGTCATTACAGACGAACTAAAGAAGCAGTTTTAAATGAACAGTGATAAATTCAAGACCGTCAAAGACTGCATCAATGCAATTTTGTAGTATCAGAGGGCTCTGGGCTGGAGTGCTCTGGGCAAAGAAGATGAATTTATGAACTAAATAAAGTTTTACATATCATGTTTTTATCTAATAAATACCGTTTACGGAAAATGATTTAAATTAAGTACTTTACTGTTTAAAAAAAAATCATTGTTGTTTTGCAGGTTTGGTGGGCTGATGACAACACTGTGTTTATGCAGCAATAAGATGTCAATTGGCAGTTGAAGAAGATTGTATTATTGCAGTTTTTTTAAAAATGTTAAAAATGTATATTGTAGTCATTGTTTTATTCTTGTGTGCATTCATGTTTTGCAGGTTCAGCAAAAATAGAGAGTACAGCGCACAGCCAAGAGAGTGGGTCCAAAATAGATATTAAAAAATTATTTTATTAGGTTCATTAAAAATAGAGGTATAACAGACCTCCTACCCGTTTTCTGCGCATAAGGGGCAATGCGCACGAAACGCGTAGGAGGTCTGTTATACCTCTATTTTTAATGGACCTAATAAAATGTTTTTTTATATTTGGACCCACTCTCTTGGCTGTGCACTGTACTCTCTATTTTTGCATATCTACATTCATCATTAGCAGCTTGCCTTACTAGGGACACAAGACAGGGACATTTATATATTTGCAAGTATATTAAGATTGCTTTCATGTGTTGTTATAGCAGTTCTGGGACTATCCCAATCAGGTTTTGAGGAGTGGGCCTAGTCCCATTACTCTTTTCCTTCAGGGTGTTGTTGTCCCATTTCTGAACTTCATTACACTAGAGATTTATAGGGGCCTATGCACTAAGCTCCGTTAAATAGCGGTGAAATGAGTTATATCGCTCGGCCGCAAAAGGTTGAAGCCATAAGCGCTATTCACTAAGGCTATTTGGCGCGTTTACAGCCTGCCTTGCCCAAAAGGGCCATAGCGCGCGATCACCTTCTTCACCCCCCTGATATCGTGCTTAAAGTTATTTAGCACGATAACTATTATAAACAAAGCAGCCTGTAAGAACTGCATGGAGACGCTGCGTCTCAATTCATGGCTCTTACAGGCGATCGTGCTATCCAAATATGATTTTTAATACTAGTGTACATGAGCAGGGGGTCTCCTGAGCTGAACCGCATTGGTTTCAGGTCCGAGGACCCCCTACTTCAAGAGATACAGGCCCCGTTATGGGGTGCCGGTATCCCCTGCAGAATTTAAATGTCCCGGTGACGTGACGCTTTAAAGTGCAGGGGATACCGGCACCTCATAACGGGGCCTGTATCTCCTGAAGTAGGGGGTCCTCGGACCTGAAACCAATGCTGTTCAGCTCAGGAGACCCCCTGCACGTCTACACTAGTATTAAAAAACACATAACAATAATTAATCATTCATTACCATAGCGGATAGCCGCTATGGTAATGAAGCTGCATTAATGTACATTTTTATAATATTGTGCGGGAGCAGGGGGTCCCCTGAGCTGAACCGCATTGGTTAATGTCTCAGAGACCCCCTGCTTCCCAAGTTACAGGCCCCTGTATGGGGCATCGGTGCCAGTGTCGGTGCCATCTTTATAGCGTAAAAGACGCGACGTGGGCTCAATAAAGATGGCGTCCACACTGGCATCCGATGCCACTTACCGGGGCCTGTAACTCAGGAAGCAGGGGGTCACTGAGCCACAAATCAATGCGGTTCAGCTCAGGGGACCCCCTGCTCCCGCACACTATTATTAAAAATACATTAAAGCAGCTTCATTACCTTAGCAGCTATCCGCTAAGGCAATGAAGGGGTTAAGGCATAATAGCATGTTTATTGGGGACAATTGCCCCCAATAAACATTGCTATATACAACACACATCCCCCTTACCCCCTAACACATACACACTACAGTAATGGGCAAAATTACTATTATCCACATATGGATAAAAAATATTGTATTGAGCGTGCTGTCTCTCCAAACGACCCCCCTCTCAGCTACCGAGTGTCACCCCGCAGCTCCCAAACTCCCGTGAACAGCGGGGAATACTCAGCAATACAAAAAAACTAAATAGGAGCGCATGAAAATGAAACCAAAAGAAGACAGAATTAATACATATATTTTTATCAAGAAAGATAATTCATCATACGAAAATACACATAATTCAACAATATATAATTAACCTTGTCTATAATGACACAAATAAATTACACCAGAGCCCTAGCCACATAGGAATGAGGGATATAAACACCCAAATGCACAAACCCTAGTTGTAACAGGGAGGAAGATGTGCTAGGAAAGCAAGATGTTTAAGAAAAACAGACCTTAGGCACTTAAAAATCTTCCTTGTGCTTCTCGTGGCAAACAGGGCTCTAACAGCAACACAAACTGACCGTCGTCACGGCCGTGTGTCGCTGCGTAATGACGTCACCAACGCGTTTCATGTCACATGACACTTCATCAGGGCTTGGCCATAGACTCTCAGAGAGGCACTTATATACCTCCCCTGGTTCCTACATTAACCAATAAGGAACCTTGTCTTGTTGCAGACTATCAGCCATCCAATTAACTGCCCCCATACAAAATGACATACATAGAAAATAACAATGTACAAAAATGCTAATAATGAATATAAATACAAAACACTTACAAAAATATGACAATACTCAAGATAATAAACTATAATTAATTCAAAATAACACCTATAAATAAAAAACAATTTAAAAATTGAACCAAAACAATGACTATTAGCTTCGATAATGCTGTTTATCTCTTGTCTTTTATAATATATTTCACATTTTTTAAGGTATGGACAAATGATGTAACTGTGAGGAGCTTAGAGCCAACCAATATACAAATAAATACTGTACATGGCCAAATACAAATCTCTCCAAATATGAAACAGCACCAAGCAAAATCAATATCTAAGAAATCCAAATACAAACACTGGAGTTCCCACGCTCTGATTGGCTAACGTACCATGTGAGGCCGGCCATCTTTCTTTTCATGACGTCATCTTAAAGGCAATTGAAGCACAGCCATTCTGATTGGCTGTGCTTTCATTACCTTTAAATGACGTCATCATTTTTTTTTTGTCGGCCAAAGCATGTGGTTTTCATGGCCCAATCTGGACCGTGAGAACCATATGACGAAAATGTGACGTCACAGGCCTATAAAAGCCTATGTCATCTCATTTTGAAGCTAGACGCCGAGGAGGGAAGACCTCCTATGGAAGAAAGAAGACCAGGGCGTGGCGGATGAAGATAGGAAGACCCCAGAAGAAGACAGAAGAACACGGAGAAGACCCCCACTATGGATTACAAATAGAAGAAAGAAGATACAGACACTTGTGGATTGTAAGGTTTTTTTTATTTTATGGTTACCTGGTTCCTGTTGTTGGATTACCTGTTCCAGTGTTTCCGGTTCCCCTTGATTTCTGTGAGTGGTTCATCTAATGGTAAGAAAACAAAATAAATGTATTTTATTTTTATTTTACAGGTTTTTTGAATTTTTTTTCCTGACGTCCATTTTTTTATGTCCATTTATTTGCCCTGAATTTATGTATATCACTATTGATATACATACGTACAGGACAAATCAGCGGATGTATTGTATGTTGATTTTTAATGTGATTCATTTGTTTTTGATGCTCTTTTATTGCACCTGTATTTATGTCTGTAAACTATAGATGGACATACATACAGGTATAATAAAAACTTGTTGGCTTGCCTTGTTTGGATGTTTTTAGGAATTGCAATTTGATGCTTTGTGTAAAAATGTGTTTGTAATGTACATTTCATTTTTGCAAATGTTTATTTAAAGGCTGTTTGCTATAGATTATTTTATTGACTTATTTTTGGAAGATAGATTTAGTGTGATGGTTACTTTGACATAGATTATTTTTCACAATGGTTTGTTTGTAGGATTTGAAGTGTGTAATTGATTTGTATTGTAATTTATTGGTGATTGGATTAATTGATGGTAATTTAATTGTGTTGATCCTTTGTTTTTCTTTAATGATTGTATTTGTATCTTGTTTGGATTAGTGTATTTGATTTGGAGCATTGGTTGACATAGTATACATCATGCACAGATTAATTGTATCATGTACACATTATCAAATTGAGTGTTTGTATTTGGATTTCTTTGATATTGATTTTGCTTGGTGCTGTTTGATATTTGGAGAGATTTGTATTTGACCATGTACAGTATTTATTTGTATATTGGTTAATCATGCATATACTGTATATGTGTATATATATATATATATATATACACATGATGAAGCCACTGTACAAATAAATGGGTGAAGGGTGGGTATCGGGTCAGGATGGCTTATCCTCTTAATGACTGAAGCGGTTAATAACCGCTAATGTCATTAAGGGATTAGGGGACATTAGTTTGGCTCTTTTTCTTTTTGTGTATATTTTTCAGCACCCCAGTGTATGGACGGGGAGGAAGATGCGGGTGGCCTTCATCGTGGGTGCCGGACAAGGGTGAGTACAAAATGTATTTATTGTATGTATTGTGATTAATGTATTTTTAATGGGCAAATGCATTATTATCCATATGTGGATAATAGTAATTTTGCCCATTACTGTAGTGTATGTGTTAGGGGACGGGGGTATTTTTTTAGAGTATTGTTTATTTTTTGGGGGCACACCATTGGAACCGCAGGCCCGCGGATGGCCGCGGGGACCCCTGGATGCCCCTGGACGCCCGTGGGGACCCCTGGACACCCCCTCGGGGACCCCCGCACACCCCCTGTTGTATGGATGGTGTGCCAGCAAAAAGGTAAACAAAGACATTTTTTCTAAGTCCAGCTTCTTTTGCGCCTGCCTTTAGCTGGCGCGTTTGTTTGGCGCATTTTTTTAAGGCCGATTCACTTAGCGCTGCTTAGTGAATCTGTAGTACTGGCAAAAAGCAGCGCAATAGCCTGATCGTGCGCATTTTGCGCCGAGGGCTAAAAAATGCCCTTTTAAGACCGATAAAGCACAGTTATCACTGCTTAGTGAATCTCACTGCAGCTTTATCGGGCTTAAAGGGTACTTTGCGCTCTTAAAGCCACTTAACGGAGCTTAGTGAATCGGCCCCATAGTCTCTAATGTACCACTAGCCTTGTATACTGTGCCCTGACTTATGTACTATTCTGTTTATATATGATCTTGAGGATCCAGCGCTTGGGCGCTTATACCACTAAACTTTGTATTTACAGGTTCCGCGGGCTGATTACAAAATCATATATATACAAATTGAAATAATCCTGAAAAAATAAGTTCCTGTCTACTGTTTGTTGGCATTATGCTAGCAGTCACTTACATGGGCAGAGATCTAAAGTATTTATTGATTGTGAATAATTCAGGACTTGAAATAACACAGGATACCAGGATGAAAGTCATGTACATCAAAGCAGTCAACTAGCCATGAAAAACATGTTTAAATTATTGACTTACATTCATCTACTCAATATCCCCTTGTCACATGAAATACAAATATGCACATTTCAAACAACATGTCAAATCTATCATTGTTATAATCAGAGTTGCGAGAAAATATATGCAAGCTTAGCACCTCCTCTCCATCCTGAGCTCAATTGCATTCTGCTTTGTTTTGAGAACACATAGCAGAGAGATTTTTGCTTACATGTGTAGCCCTCTTTCCCTATTACCAAGATGGGACTACTAGTGCTGCATATACCTGTAGGCTCACAGAGATATGAGCCTCAGCCACTTGGAGCCTGGGGCAATGAATATATTAATTGACAGCGCCTCCACCTGCCCTGGATCCCAATACTATGAGATAACCCCAGACAGGAAATAGTAACAACAGCTCTTAGATTAACTTGATAACCTTTACTGCAGGTGTTACACAGAATGCACATGAATAATAATCAACACGGTTAACCATAACCCTTTCCCTCAGTATAGGTGTTGACCCACTACCGTGTATTCCCACACCGTGTCCAATGTACCGACCCAGTCCCTTGGTCACTTAACCCCTGGGTGTCCCCAAAGAACCCACCCCCAAGGCGTGATCAGCGCCTGTAAGGTATCGGTATGTTGGTGCACTTATGAAATACCTGCCGGGCGCTCCAGCACCCGGACACACTGACTACTCCAAAAAGGATCTGCCAATCCACGGGGTCCTCAGCGAGATCCGGAACTCCACAGAAGAGGTTGGTCGGATGGCAGTCCAATAGTCTGGTCCCAGACTAGGAATATTAGGTTACTCAGCTTCAGCAGCTATGTCCCTGACTGTCACTGAATACTACAGGCAAGGTCCCTACCTAAAGGGGCTGTCCCTACAGCAACCACAAGCTGGAGGTGACTCCGGGCCCTAACTGGGGCCCGAGGGGTTCTTCTGGCCTAGTGCAGAGGCTACTTGCCTCTCTGCACAGACACCTCCTACCCCTTACTCTTCCTCGCTCCTACTGCCTAACGTGGTCCCTTGTCAACCTCCTACTTCCCTTCTACATACAACCCTATTGGCTGGCAAGATCAGGTGCCCGTTGCTAAGGCTCATGGGATCTGTAGTCCCAGCTCAGAGCCTGCACCTGATTGGTCCCGCTTTGCGCGCCTTTACACTGCGCATGCGCAAACTGTCTCGAGGAGCTGTCGCAACTCTTGCACCATTGCGCATGTACAAACCGCGCAAAACATGGCGGCGCCCTGAGCTAGCTACCCCCGGGAGTACCCGGCGACGTGGCCGCCCTCACAGCTCCCAGACATCAGCGGAGGTAAGGGGGAACACAGAGACCCTGGCTACACACATTATAAGTGTTAACCTTCCAGGACCACAGGGCATAAAATATATTACATTGCTTAAATTAGCTGTATAATAAATACACAATTAAGCTGCAAATTGAATTGTGATAACTTAACTAGTGCTAACATGTGTTTGATTACTAGAAATGAGGTGTGAAAGAAACTTCTAAACTAGCATAAACTTGAGGTTAGCATCTTGTTGTGCAATGTACAGTATGAATAAATGTGACACTATTAAACAAAGTTTGTTATATAGAATGCATAAAAAACTCTGTATATAAAGCTGTGAAACATACATAAATCAAAACACCTTAGTTATACACGTGTCTAGCAATATTGCCATTGCAGAAATATTAATTTATATACTGTAGTTCTAAATATAGAAATATGTATGCCTACCAAAATTGCCAAAAGCCCTTAAGTGAAAAGTGTGATCAAGACAAATGAGCTGCAAAATTGGGTTCTGGGCTTGTGGGTTTATTACTCCCAATTGCAGTGATAAAATGCAAATGATCAAAAGACTGAAGAATATTTTAGTTACCAAATACTGCACTGTATCACTTTGCTTTGCATACGACTGGGGACCTTTTACATGTGTATTTGAGTTTCTTACCCATTCCCACCCCCTCATGTTATGGATGGTGGTCTGACAATATGTTAACCACTGGGATAAAAGTGCATTTAATGAACAGTTTTTTGTTTTTCTTTCAACATTTTGCCTCTGCTACTTTATAGTTTTTGTTTTTCATTGCCTGCACTATGTCTTTTTTTTCTAGATGATTGACTTTTTGCTCCCAAAATGAATTAGTCTAGCATCTATTGTGTGTTTGTGGCCCTTCCAAGGTTACTAAAATGTTAAGTGCCCCTCTAAATGTGTATGAATGAATCCATATATAGCCATTTCATTCAATGGAGAATGTATTTCTAACTGAATATTACAATGTACTGTAGTGCACAAGAAATAACTTTAAAGCACTGAGAAAATAAAAACAGGGAATACTGTAAATCAAGTACATTTAATTTGCTTTACTGACAATACACTGATAGTCTGTAGCCCTGATAAATTAAACTCTTTGGCTATGACCACTGAATTCTATGCTTATTGTCTATGTGGTCTAATTTGAAAACTCTTGAATCACCCTAAGATGCAGAAGACTGTTTGAATTCCTATAAAATTATTTAAAGAAAACTGTGTACACCACAAATAGGAACAACAGATTAAGGAATATTATTCCTTATTTTTAAAATCAATGTTGCTGTAGAATAATATTTTAAATGAAACCCTGGTTAAATATATTGTAAATAGTAATGTTGCATATGGAAATTTAAATATAAGAGATAAAGCCTTGCTTTAGTGAGTTTACTGTCAAAATGTAGACGTGAAAGATCAATATCTGCAATAAGATTACATAAGTGCACCTGATATAACAGTGTAGAGTAAGTACATATAAGGAAAGGGAAACTGTTAGCTTGTAATACCCTGTCGAGCACTTTTTCTCCCTCACATAGGGGTATAAGAGGAGAGGATATGGGGTGCTATTATGGGCAGCACTTCCAGACTGCGGAAATGTCAGGTTGCCATATGTCGGTAGAGGAGTTGTGCGCACGGCTGAAAGGGAGAACTTGCAAGGTCACGTTTCACAAAGAGGCGTTGGCTTTGTTAAAAACACAGGTATAAACTTGAACAATGACAGTTAGAGACTGACAGGAGAATTAAGTTAGGTGACAGAGAGGAAAGATAGAAAGAGTAGAGAGCTGGTCATGTTGTGGGGCCAGCAAACCAGTGTTCCTGAATATTCTGACTGGCTGTAGTCGCAGCAAGAAGCATGCGTGCAGCAGCAGAAACTATTAGGCTGCATCAAGGCTGAGAGATTGCTCACGCGCTCGTGAGCACGTGATCAAAACAATGAAAGTAAATTGGCGGGTCCGTGCTGCGCGTGCAGAGGCGTGATGCTTGGTGAGACAAATATTTTTGTATTTTTCGTGCGTGCCCTGGTCACATGCGCGGTTCAGCAATGAGGGCGAATCGCTCACGTGACGTCAGCCACCGGCATGCCCCCCTATGCGCGCAAGTAGCTGGTCAGGACTCGCCCAATAAGCATGAGCGCATGATGTCACAGCGCTTGAGTGCCAGCACACTCACTTCTACCCTGGACGAGGCCTTACTAGCAGATACACTGCTTGGGGGCTTGTACAGCACTTCTCAAAACAGCACTGTACTCACCAAATCAGTACAGTTACAAGGTAATCTTCAGCATGTATAATAACTATAGTAACTGTTGCTTGCAGCCATTAGAATAAAGAGCGAGTCGAATTTTTAAAAAAAACAGCCTTATTTTCTCACCTGTATTCGCAATGTGGAATTTTTAAGACCAAGATTACTCTGTAGGAAATACCAAAAGCCATATTAACATAGAGAAACCTAGTTGACTGTAAACAAATAATTTTAAATAGGTATTTTTAAAGATGTTTCATGATAACAGGGAAGACAGTCTATTTAAAAAAAAAATAGTGCATGAAATCTATTTGTGCATATTCTTTCCTGTAAGGATTATTGTTTTATTCCATACCTTTTCTCCTCATGCTTTTGATTTTGTTAGTACTGAATCTGTTATTTTTCTTCTGATACACCATTATTATTTGTCTCTTTTGCCTTTGACACCACCTTTATAATCTCTGTGTTGGATCTCTATTTATTATTTCAATGGTTTTCATTTGATCATGTTATTTAATACATTATACTCCTTTAAATCTTGCCCTTGTTCTCCACGCTACCTATTATTATTTTCACAAATACTACCCATGCCATTCACTGGCTGAGGGAGGTAGTTAGAGCTTAGGGAGGGTAATGCATGGGTAAGAAAGTTGTGTAGGAAGGAGGATTTGAGGGTTTTAGAGCCCTTGGAGTCACCAGAGAGGGGCTTTCTTTATAGTACTTCTAAACCTGAATAGGCTTCTAAACTTCTAAACCTTTAGAACTTCTAAACCTGGCATAGCCTGAGGAAAAAGGCAGCAACCCAGGAACAGAGAAGACTTTCCCTCCAACTACAAGAAACAGATAAGACTTTCCTTTATAAGACTTTTGGTATATCTGCACATATCAAGATATGTTTGGGGCTGGGAGACATGCTTATCTAAAGGGAGTTGTGGACTGCATAGGTTTCACTAGAAATACTCCCAAGTGGAACAGAAGCGTTGTTTGACCCCTTTTTTGAATATGTTTGGATGTTCTTTCTTATGTTAATGGAACAGGCGCAATAAATTTCACCTTAACAAGTCTCCCTTGCATACCTCTGGTGTGAGAAGTGGGATTGAGGTGGCCTTTGAAGTTAAAAGGGGCCCCGGAGATTGCCTGTGAATTTTTTTTGTGCTTTTTGCCTACAAACAGCCTGAGCAACATAAACAAAGAATCACATGCAGCAGAGACCAGAGTTAAAGGGTACACACCCAGGCAGGAAATCTACACTGCACTGAAACCCACAAAACCACAGATGGACTCTTTTCCCCGATTCCAAGAGGAGAGAGAGAGACTGTGTTGAAGCAGGTAAACCTTATTTGCCTATCACAATAAAGTGTAAGATGGTCATTGAAATAGTGGTTTTGCCTTCCAGCCGTAGTCAGGGTTCAAGAAGTAAGTTAGCCCTTAAAAGGGATAGGCGTTTGCTGTTTTCAAATGTTTCGCTGAAGCAGTGAATACAGATGGTGACCCACGAGCGGTACTGATTCTGCAAGTAAAGGCTGCCACACCGCATAGGACTACCAGCTGTGAATGGAGTATATGCAGAAAAGTGTGAAAATTGATGCAAGACTGTGCTGAAGCAGGGGAATTTTCAGTAAACAAGTGCTGAGGGTAAAATTGCCCTACTGGGGAAAAAGGAATTGCTGAGCTGTGTAAAAGGTATCCCAAAGTGTGAACAGTGAATGCATAATACCCAAAGTTGAGATTGAAAATTACTGAACTCAAGCAGAAAACCACATTATTTGGCTAAAGCGGAGGGATTGCACCTAGCAAGTAAATGCTGTAAAGCAAACAGAAGTTTTTACCTAGCAACTGCACATCCAGTATACCTAATGAGAGATTATACCTAGCAAGTAAATGGTGTAAAGCAAATAGAAGTTTTTACCTAGCAACTGAACATCCCGTATACCTAATGAGAGAAAATGCGTGCACAGCACTGCTGATATTGTAAAACTTACCCAAAAAAAGAAAAAGTCTTCAGAGATGCCTGTGAGAGCTACGACCTCTACAAGCAAAATATACCCACCTGTAGGACTACCACAATTGGGGGTTCTAGCAAATACAGTGGCAACAGCTGCAATAGCGCCTCCTGAGGTCAGGAAGAAAATTTCACCTGATAGCCCCAAAATGGAGGACAAGATGCAGTGTTCCTGTAATGAACCCTACCCCACGGAAGAGTGGCCCTTCCAGTCCAATAAAGAGGAAGACATCTCTTACAGGGAAACCGAACCGCGTCACACCCACAAAACACCCCAAGGATGGTGGGGGTGCCTGAACTCGGCACGAACCGAAAAGACCGCTCTCTATGATGACAAATATGATCGACAGGAGAAAGAACGGGAGCAGCAGATCACCAAATATTTCTGTCAGCTAACGCTACTGCAAGAAAAGCCTGGCGTATACAATGAAGCCGCTGAAGTATCAAATAAAGAAGGATACCCCAGAATTCCTTATCGGACAGAGTCATCCAAAACAAAAAGGCGGAAAAAGAAAAAGAAAAGCGGTTCTTCACTTACCGTGGAAGGAACAGACACGTCCGCAGATCCTGTGGAGGAAAAGGGGGACCGAGTTGCCCTGCAGCCTAGAGAAAATGGAGAATTTGTCCCCTGGACAACTGAATATCCAGAGGGCCCAAGGCAGAAGTCGTGTTCCCCTAAGAAGTGTCTGTCCGGTGCCAACAGTGAGGAACCCTCAACCAACCATCCCAGGGAAGTGGAGCCGGAACCAGTGAGTGTCGCTCCCTTGACCAGCCCCGAAGATGCCCTGAATGACAGGCATGACTGTAATATGCTCCGTGAACAATTGAAACAAAAGAAAGATGGTTACACAGAGCTACAGAAAAATAACGTGAAGCTACAGGAATATGTGCTCGAAATGTACTCTACAGCCAGGACAGAATTGGACGATCTCAAGGCTGAGCTAGATACTGCAAACGCTACTATTTCCGCCATGGATGAAAAGCAGAGCCAATCTGATAAAATGATGGCTAAGCTGAAGCGGAAGTATGAGGAGGCACTGAAGCAGATGACAGTCTTTCAGCAAGAGGTTCACACTCTTCGCGTAGAGCTGAATGCCTCACAACAGGAGGTCAACAGTGTCCGGACAGAGGTGGACATATCTCAGAAAGAGGTTCAGACACTCCGCAGAGCACTGGATGCCTCACATCATGAGACCAACAGCTGCCGCACAGACGTGGAAGTCTCCAGAAAGGAACTACACAGTCTCACTGAAGAGCTGGACATTTCTAAAGAAACTATTGTCAATCTTAATACAGATCTCAAAGTCTCTCAGAAGGAGCTTCAGACCCTCAACCTAGAGAAGGAAGTCTCACGAAAGGATACTGTCATTCTCAAAGCAGATGTGCGTAAATGGAAGGAGGACTGCAAGGAGGCCCTGAATAGTACAGAGACTGAAAAGGAGAAAATTTAAGATTAAAAAGAGAAAACTTAAAACTGAAAGAAGAAAATTTTCATTTGACAGACATCGTCAAGGAAAAGAATGAAAAGCTGCACGAGCTTAAAGAAATAAATAGACTTTTGGAAGGTGAGAAGTTTGAAGCAGTCCCTTCTCAGCCGGTCAGAGAGCAGCAGCCAGCAACGTCTCCCACACATGCAGCAACTGGGAGGGGCCAGGAGAGTCAGGCAGGATCCCCCCTCTGCGGCCACCGTAGTGAGGAGGTTGGATTTCCAGTTTTGGCCAGCATCTCGCCGGGAGCGCATGCGCATGCGCGAAGGACCGGGGGCTGTGTAAGGAGTGTGCAGGGAAGAAAGCAGACGGAGGTGGACCCAGCCCGTGCACAGGCGTTTGGAAACCCACCCTGCCGTTTGCCGCTTGCTGAACTGCACACACCACCTAGAAGACTCTTTCAACTGGAAACAGGCTACACACGACAAACCCATCCTTGAGAGGGACACTCTGTGGAATCTGGATCTAACTCCTCCCTATGCCAAACACTTTTGGCCGCTTGTGAGTTTTTAATCTCTTTTTTTTGTATGGTATTAAACTTTATTACACTATTTTCCCTTTTTCTTATCTTCTGAGGTGTCATCAGGGGTTTCCCCTCATCCCCAACCCACCCTCCACCCAGAGGAACAGTCATTTGACCAAGACCAGATACCCAGTGTGAGTGTGTCTCCTCCCCCATTTTAATTCCCCCAAATACAAAGTCAAGATATACATGTATGTTGAATTTTCCCTCATTGTGGTCCCCCTCTCTCTTTTATTTTCTACGTCCACATACATCCTTTAGCCACAAGCAGAAGAACGCACCTGAGGAATTCTCCCATTTCCCTTCTATGAAGCAGAGCACCGACTGCAGAACTCTGCAGGAAGACAATCTGCAGGCTGTTAAAGAAATACAAGTACTGCAGGAACGTCTGATTACCCAGTATGTACCCGCAAAGCAGCATGAGAAACTGAAGGATACCCTGAGCATCACCAAAGCATCGCTAGAGGCCAAGCTTAGAATCCAGGTGACTCGGCACAAAAGGGAGCACAAGAAGGTCCAGAAACTGAGACAAGTAACTGTGGCCCGAGCAAAGAAATTCATAGTGTTTCACAATGCAGTGAAAATGTGGAAGCAAGCTCAGGGAAAGAAAAGTGTGCAGATAAATTCCCTGAGAAGAGACTTGCAAGACGCACTCAAAAAACAGGGATCTCTCGCGGATGAGATTACAGTCCTACAAGGACAAGTATTGACCCTGACTAAGCGTCAGTATCCCACAGCCACAAAAACCCATGAAGACAAGGGTACAGTGACAGCTGGGAATACCGCTCGTCTGAAAAACAAGGTTGCAAAATTTGAACCACCTAAACAAGCACTAGCAAATCCTTCAGCCACCCAACAAGCAATAAAAGAAGGTACACGTGCTGAATCAAAACCAGAAGAATCCTTAGCTGATGAAGCTGAAAAGATGGAACATTCTCTGGAAGTGGATGTGGAATTGCAACTTAATACCAAAGAGGCTGACCTAGCAACTTCATTGAGTGGGAAAAGTGCAGAGAGACAGCTTCAAGAGCGGAAAACTTAAAGGGCTGTTTTTAAACGCTCTGCAACTGCTGCCATACAGTCTGCCTACAATAAGATATGAAGTCCTCCAGCAGCAGCAGCAGGAGAAATCGCGGAGCACAGCCAAATAAACAGGACAGGGTAAACGTGGGTGGTGACTTCAAGAAGGTTTATTGAACAGACAGGTACAGCTGCAGGATCATCTGACGCGTTTCAGCCCGAGGGCCTTTGTCAAAGGCCCTCGGGCTGAAACACGTCAGATGATCCTGCAGCTGTACCTGTCTGTTCAATAAACCTTCTTGAAGTCACCACCCACGTTTACCCTGTCCTGTTTATTTGGCTGTGCTCCGCGATTTCTCCTGCTGCTGCTGGAGGACTTCATACAGTTTTGTTTGCTGGACTGCACGCCGCTGAGTCGCCGCCCACGGAGGGGAGAGCTGCCAGGTCACGTGACCACCCTACAGCATGCTGCCTGCACGCCGGAGCTAACGGCTTCACTGCCAGGACTGGAAGCTCAGCTGACGTGGAACTTCACGGCCCGCTCTCATCATCCAGTGAGGAGGACACCGCCGGTCGCGTGACCGCCCCACCAGACTTCCAGCTGCGGTGGGGTTGGCGGTGCAACGCTACAGCCAGAGACGCTGAGGAAAAGATCCACACATCACTACTCCCCACAACCGTGAGTTAAGCAACATTTGGTGCCCTATGCTGGGCCAGCTGCTTTCACAAGTTTCCTCATTACTATTACACTATTCTGGCAGCGACTCTTTCATGGACTCTGATGCACCTAAGGGATGATCTTTATTATCCAGTTCTCTATTGCCTACAATAAGACGAGCACCCGACGCGAAGTAATCTCATGACCGCTCACGTAGCAAAAAGACTATACTTAGAAAAAGTCCTCCTCGAGCGACTGAGGAGTGCTGATCTCAAGCACCTTCGGGAGGAGACACTAATAAACTGGAGAAAGGGCTCCAATCCCAGCGGGACTGAGGGTTCTCTTCCTCCATCCACTCTCATTCAAGTCACAGAGATATCTAGAATGAGAGTGGAAGGATGGGCTTTGGCCGTGGCAAGCCCGAGCTTCCCACAAACAGGGGAGGTATGTAACAGGGGATTTATCCCTGTTCAGGAAATGTGCCTCTAATCAAGCAGTGCGGTGGTTAACTGCTGGTAGTCAATTAACCAACACCACCTGCCTGATTAGGTTTCTTAGAAAAGCCTGTCTTTGAGACAGGAAGTGAGATTGTTCCTGAGTCTCACAAGTTGTGGGATTGACCATAGGGACAGATATCTTGAAGCCTACCAGAAGAAACTGCACGCTGCCTGCAAGACACAGGGGAAAGAACTTCTAAACCTGAATGCTGACATAGCCTGAGGAAAAAGGCAGCAACCCAGGAACAGAGAAGACTTTCCCTCCAACTACAAGAAACAGATAAGACTTTCCTTTATAATACTTTTGGTATATCTGCACATATCAAGATATATGTTTGGGGCTGGGAGACATGCTTATCTAAAGGGAGTTGTGGACTGCATAGGTTTCACTACAAATACTTCCAAGTGGAACAGAAGCGTTGTTTGACTCCTTTTTTGAATATGTTTGGATGTTCTTTCTTATGTTAAAGGAACAGGCGCAATTAAAGCCTTATTTAATTTCACCTTAACAAGTCTCCCTTGCATACCTCTGCGCACGTCCTCCTACAAGCACATACTGGTAAAAACCTTAAATGTATGCTTGCTTCCTTAACAAACCTCCAAATAACCCTTCCCAACCTTCAATCCGCATTAACAGAATTTGGCAAAGTCTCATGCTATAAAATAAATAATGACAAATCAGAAGCCCTAAATTTGACCAGCCCAACACAAGAAATCGATCTGCTACAAACAAATTTTAAGTACAAATGGAGTAATTCTAACATTAAGTATCTGGGAGTCAAAATAGTCAGATACTATGGCTCCCTCTTCTAATGCAACTACCCCCCTTTATTTGATAAGATTAGAAGGAGTTACAAAAATTGGAACAAATATCAAATCTCTTGGATTGGAAGAATAATATCAGTTAAAATGAACATTCTCCCCAGACTGCTATACTACTTTCAGACTCTCCCAATCCAAATCCCAATCTCAGAATTTAAAAATCTACAAAGATTAATCTTCCAATTTATTTAGCAGAACAAAAGGGAAAGGACGGTGAGATCAGTCATGTTAGCATCAAGAGCAAGGGGAGGTATTGGGGTCCCGGACATACTATAATACTACCAGGCTGCCTTGTTGAGGCAGGCAGTGGTCTGGAATGCTGATCTGAGGCTGTTTTGCTGGTTGGGTATTGAAGCACATTATTCGGGGGGTACCCCACTAGAAAACTCCCTGTGGTCCCCTGGGGGAAAGGATTCAGATTCTAAAAGATTCAAATTTGCCCGATGGGTTGCCCGTGGACCATCTGGAATACTGGTAGAACCAAAGGAAAATACAAATCTACCTCATCCCCATCCCAGTTAACACCTCTTCTCAATAATCTGGATTTTCCACCGGGATGTGAACCAAAACAGTTCTATCAATATAATAATACAAATATATGGACAGGAGCAGACCTTCTGAGTAAGGGGAAGATTCTTAGCTTCCAGGAACTATGCATCAAATATGAGGCTCCTTATCTTCATATATTTAAATACCTTCAGTTACAGCATTTCATGAACAAAATATCACGTAACTCAGCCTTTCCTGAGATTACCAGCTTCGAGTCATACTGTCAGAAGGGAGTATATCAGAAAGGGCTGATTACAAAAATTTACCTGGGAATGGAGGCATCAGGAAACACCCCTGATCATAATTACATGCTTAAGTGGACCGAGGATTTCAATGTTACTATAGACAAAGATGAGTGGGAAGATATTTGAGAATACGCGGCCAAAACATCAATCTGCACCATGACAAAGGAAAACATATACAGTATAAAATCCTATTCCATTGGTACTTAACCCCAGATAGACTTAGACAGATGTACCCAGAAGTCCCAGAGCTGTGTTGGAGGGGTTGCGGACAGAAAGGGGATATGGCCCACATTTGGCTAATGATCCAAAAAATGATAAGACACACAGGGGAAATGATCCCGGTGGACCCCTTCATATATTTGCTGGAAAAACCAATAGAAGATATAAGCCACCCACTGAGACGAATAATCTCATTCATATTGACAGCAGCCAGGTGTTCAATCTCGGCCTCATGGAAAAGAAATAGCCCCACCTTCCAGACACACTGTAGAGAGACGAATTAACGAGGTAATGACCATGGAGAAACTAACTGCATTCTTGAAACAATCGACAGATACCTTTAATAGAACATAAAAACATGGATCGAACACTAAAATAAACAGAAGATAAACATTTTATTGATGCTGGGCTTGGGACAGGAGGGGGTGAGGGAGTTTACCCTCCCCCTTCCCCCTCAACTTTACCCTCCCAGCCTTCCCATGGTTATCTTTTCATAATATAATTTATTTTACTTTATTGCCTGTCCCAGTGTTTAAGTTTAATAGACAGCAATGGTATAGCTCAGTTGCTTGGATCAACCAAGAGGATAACTACAGTAAGTCCACACCCAGGTATCAGCTTATTAGGGGGGGAAATGGAAGGTTAGATGTGGATATGTAGAGTTGATTCTGTACAGCTGTATTTGATACCTGCTGCAAGGTTTAACATATGCTGTAAAACTCAATAAAACTATTTGAAACAAATGCATGAAGTCTGACAGATAAAATGGCTTGACTTAATAGAAGGGAGCCATATATAATCATAGGTCTTACAGAAACATGGTGGGATGAAACTCAAGACTGAGCAATTAATTTAGAGGGTTAGAGGGATAGTCCCTTTTTCAGAAGGATCAAGCAAATAGAAAAAATGGTGGAGTATGTTTATATGTTAAACCGTATCTAAAACCTATTATAAGGGAAGATGTTTATGAAGGGAATTATGAGAATGTAGAGACTTTGTGGATAGAAATTAGCAGTGGAGGTAAAAGTATAAAGAAAATGTTTGTAGGGATATGCTATAAACCACAAAATATCTGTGAGATTTTGGAAGCCAAAATTTTTTTGCAAATGGAGAAGGCATAAAAACTAGGTCATGTTTGCATAATGAGTGATTTTAATTATGCTGACATACAGTACAGTAGACTGCCATTATTTCTTGCTTACCGATATTTATTCTAGGGGTCACACTCGACTCTTCTCTCACATTCTCTTTTCACATTCAAAAGGTAGCTAAACCTGTCGTTTTTTCCTCCGCAATATTACCAAGATACGCCCTTTCCTCTGTTGCTTGACTGCAAAAACTCTGACACAGACTCTTATTCTCTCCCATCTCGACTACTATAACCTCCTGCTGTCCGGCCTTCCTGCCTCTCACCTGTCTCCCCTAAAATCTATCCTAAATGCTGCTGCCAGAATCCCTCTACTATTTCCGAAATCTGTCTCAGCATCTCCCTTGCTGAAATCCCTCTCCTTGCTTCCTATCAAATCCCGTATCACACATTCAATTCTCCTCTCTTTAAAAGCTTTACACTCTTCTGCTCCTCCTTACATCTCACCCCTAATTTGTCGCTAAACACCTTCCCGACTCTTGTGTGCTTCTCAAGGATGTCTTCTCTCTTCCCCTTTTGTATCTAAAGCCCTCTCCACCTTAAAACTTTCTGACTGACTGCCCCACACCTCTGGAATGCCCTTCCCCTCAATGTCTGACTAGCACCCTCTCTATCCACCTTTAAGACCCACCTCAAAACACACCTGCTTAAGGAAGCATATGAGTAGCTCCATGACTTACAATTAACACCTCATACATAAACCTTGACCCCTTGAAGGCACACATACCAGAACGCCCTCCTACTGTCTCTGTACTTTATCCCTACCAACCAATTAGATTGTAAGTTCTTCGGAGCAGGGACTCCTTTTCCTAAATGTTACTTTTGTCTGAAACACTTCTCCCCTTTCTGTTTTAGTTATATTATTTGTTATATATTTGATTGTCACGTGTATTACTGCTGTGACGTTTTCATTAATTGATTAAATTGCATTGTGACCTAATTGAGAACACATATGTAACGGTGTTTCCCCCATCCGGTGGGAGATGTGGCCATTACGGATCGTGTGTTGCATGATACCTGCTGATAACAGTAGGGCTGAGTCATCCGCCGGTGGTAGTGGGGACACAGGACTAGACTTCTGGGGTTCATACCCTACATCTCTCTTTAGCAGTGCAGCACCTCCATCTGCTGTTGGCTCCAAGAACTGAAGGTGATCTCCCACGGTAGAACTATTACCTCTGCCCCCAGTAAGGTCATGCACCAGGCAGGAGGTATAACAACAGGAATGGTTTATTATCTCTTCTGTTTAGCACAGTAACAAGCAGGCTTCTGCCCGATGCAGTAACTCTCAGCTACCACTGAAGGATGGTCCATGGACCATCACTACAGGCCAAGGGCACCCACCACCGTCCTAGCTCTTCCTTGCCTCTCTAGCAGAGGCAGAGGTATGGTCAACACTCACTCTCCCCCAGAGGGAAGAGGACTGGAGAAGGCCCAAT
Organism: Ascaphus truei; assembly: GCF_040206685.1. Classification (NCBI taxonomy): domain Eukaryota; kingdom Metazoa; phylum Chordata; class Amphibia; order Anura; family Ascaphidae; genus Ascaphus; species Ascaphus truei. Next base: position 246,032,336 of record NC_134485.1, on the reverse strand, counting down.
AATCAGCCTCTCTACTGTGTGCCCTGCCTTCCTCAAGTGGGGAAAGGCACTACTAAGTTTGGGGCAGTACTGACCTTAAGAACCGCCAGGAGGAGGGCACCAGGTCTGTCCCATGATTGGTTATGCCCAGGCCTGATGTCACCGCCTCCCGCTGTCACTCAAATGCAGCTCCTTGGAGGGGGAAAACCCCATATCAACTACTGACAAGGCCTGCTTGTACCAGGGCTTACTGCCAGGAGGGAAGCAGGCTACTAGCCACAGATGGCATGGCTACACCTACTATATATATATTAGCTAAAAATTAACATTCCACAATCCCTGAGGAAGCTCCTAGTGAGTGAAACATGTAGGATTGAACTACAGAGACAGAGCTAGGTAAAGTACTGTAATTGAAATGAGGAGTCCCAAGTGTCCGAATTTAATTTGAAGAATTCACCGATATATACCCACCTCCTACGGTGATGCCATCTAGACTGTGCGCATCCGTGTCCAAACACAGGTGTTTTGAACATCTGATCCTGAGGACACTGACCAGACATTGCTCCGGCATCTCTCCACAGATCGTGACGGTGTAAATTGTGAATTGAAACCAACCAATTTGTGAGTTGGTTCTCTTTCTGTTACCAATTCTTTTTATTTATAAACATTGTTACGTTATATTTTGTTTTTTATGTTTCAACTTACATATTGGGAGACACTTTGGAAAACCCTGTAAGGATCCGTGAGGCGCTGCGTGCTCAGCGCAAGCAAAACTTACCCTCCACATGTCCAGCTACCAGTACTGCTCCCAAACCTCACCCAGAGACCTGTCGTCATCTTTGGAGCGCACGCGCAGCCCATGTGTACCTAAATGCCAATCATCAGCAGGCGACACGCGCGTACTGTACATGTGCAGCACGCACCTGTTTCCCCTTAGTAATTATTCAGGAAGACTCCACACACCTGCCTCTTGCAGCTGAGCTTCCTATCAGAATCCTGCTCAGTGAAACGCCTCTTGCTCTGATTGGTCACTACTCCCTGTAAATACTCTGCAGTGCCAGAGGCTCATCGGCTGAGCATAATCTCTGTTTGTGCATGTGCTTCTCCAGAGCCTGTTCTGTTCCAGCTTTGTTTGCCTTGTCTTGTTACCTGACCCTGCCTGTATTCGAATTCCGCTCTTCTCCTTTCTGACCCGGCTTACGTTTGACCACCCGCATCTCTCCAATCCTGACCTAGGCTAAAGCACCATCAACGATCTGTACCTCTCCAATCTTGACTTGCAAAAGCACCCTCAACGATCCGTACCTCTCCACTACTGACCCCGGCAAATATCAAGACTATTCTCACTTCTGTTACCCTGACTCGGCTACCTCGACTACTCTACACTCCATACGTGCTCACGCGACTGTGGGTTGGCGTTATATACATTATCCCACCTCAGCAGTGTGGTCACATCTTGTTTGTGGTGAGCACATCGTCACAAACCCATGGCTACATCTGATTCTTTCCACTTATACTGTTTTGTTCCAACCACCAGAATGTGAGTGGTATTATCACATTTTTTCCACTCAAAATTGATTATTGTCCACAGTTTTTATTTTGCTTATGTTTTACATATACATGGGAGTATATTCTGCACTCTGAAGTCCCTGTTCTATATTCTTTCCTGACCTTCAACAGGTCCCTTTTATGGAGCAGCACCTCATCCCCACAAAGTATTGTATGATTATTTATTTTATTTCTTAAAACACGTTTTTATATATTCTTTTATATTGATTACATTTACACTGTATGTGAATTTGAGCACTTGTTTTTTGCTCTGTATTTTTGTCATTAAACAGGGAATGTATGAAAGGAAAGTAAGCATAATTATGTCATTGTATAAAGCATTATTAAGACCACACAATGAATATGGAGTATAGTTTTGAGCACTACACCATTAAAAAGGTATTATGGAACCAGAAAAAGGGCAGAGAAGAGCCACCAAATTAATAAAGGGGATGGCAAATCTGATTTAGGCTGAGTCCCCGGTGGTAAAGGCGGCGTGCGCGGCAGGTCCCAGTGGGTTCTGTTGTCTTGACTCACGAAGCACTGCAGCGCATCAGCCAGCAGGGAAGACAAGAAATGTATCTTCCCGTGCGGTGACGCTGTCACATGGTGTGCTGGGAGCCAATGGCAGGGCAGATATTTTTTCCAATGGGAGCTGTGCTTGATGTAGTGCTTTGAGCTGCTGGGCTGTGCTTTGTGTTGTACCTGACATCATGACCGCACCCTCCCCCCGTCATTGCCGCGCTCCCCCTCCTACATTTTGGCCATGCCCCCAGCACCCCCCATCACTCCCTACAGACCGCAGATCGCAGTTTTAAGCTGGGCACGCGCTGTCAGGACACCAGTGCCATAGCCTTAGGGCTGTTATATAGTGGCCGCGCGTGCGGCTCTTATAATTGGCTGTGGTTAGTCAGCCTTTCTATAATGGTGCCGCGCGTGCACACGGCAGTGATCGCAGAGCCGGCCAACAGGGGGGAAGACAGACAAAGAAAGATGTTGTGCCGCTAGCCGCTAACACCGTTGAAATGTATGTATGTGCGTACAGACGAGACAACGAGTATTCTAAGGCTTGCCTTAAACTAGCCCAGTTACATGCTGGGTACATGCTGGGTGTAACCTGTCTAGTTTAAGGCAAGTTTAAGGCATTTCTGCATTGACTAATGACCCATCGGATTAACACAACAGGGGTCCCTGGCATTCCCATTCAGTTTGAATGGGACAGCCAGGGACCCCCACTGTTAATCTGATGGGCCATTAATCAATGCAGAAATGCTGGGTCTAGTTTAAGGCAAGTTAAAGGCATGTATCCAGCATGTAGCTGGGTCTATTTGGCGATTGACACTGGTTTGTGTTAGCATAACCGTGGGCACTACAGTACCCAACATGTACCTGGGTCTTTTTGGCGATTGCCACTGGTTTGTGTTATAATAACCGTCGGCACTACAGTATGGGAGTCCCTGGATACACAAAACAAACCTGCCTTACCGGCCTCCACAGCTCCTCGCCCCTGCCGCCGTCGCGGGATCACTCCCCTCGGTGATTCCTCTGCTCAGCGCCGGGCGCGCCCACGCCCGCCTGCACGCACATCTGCACGCACACCTGCACCATCCACTGGCTCGGTTTACGCGCGTACACGAGTTACGGAGCACCCTCAGTCTGCACACTCTTATTCCCGTCCCCCAGACCTCAGGCTCCGCCCCCACACACTGCACGGGCATACTCAGGTTACCAACAAGACTCACCTGGCCTGTTATGCCTGCACCAATCTGCAGTGTCTCCCTGTAGCTCTTCCTGTCCCGCCTCCATTCCTAATTGGACCTTCCTGCTTTATCTAGCTCCTCTCTGCTCTCAGTCTTTGCTCGACATAGTCTCTGTATGGAAGTACTTCTGGATTCTCTCAGTGTTTTCACAGGTTTTGACGCGGCTTGTACGACTACCCCCTTTGGTTCTCGATCTCGGCACTCCTTGGACAACGCTCACTCTGGTAACCCCTTGAACACGGCTTGGACAACGACCTATCTCCACTCTCCACTCCCTGACTTCGGCGAGGCATCCTTCACTCTATCTCTACAACCGGTACCAGCAAGTATTGTCTACCTTACTACACCTGGCCTGGCAACGCTTCATACCACACTCCGGACACGCTCCCTTTGCTGCGGGTGCGTTTATTACCACTTTCCCCTTCAGCTCAGGGGACGGGTCTGGTCTGCGGGCAGCACCGGCGTAACACATAGTTAATTGTTTAATTGATATATGTGAGGGGGTATATAAAGGGTACATTCATACTAGCACATACACTCCTGACGAAGCCGGATACAGTTTTTTCAAACTGGGCGAAATGTGTTGAGTGGTACCTTTCTGATCTTGAAGGCGATCCGTAGTTCACCAGCCCTGCAGCCGTGACGTCACATGTTCCGACGGGCGCAAGAGAACAAGCTCCAATAACAGATCACGAGTGGGGGAAGCTTGGAGAACCCAGGGGAGGTAGTGAGCAGTGTGGCGAATCTTCGTTTTCACTTATTGAGTGACCTATGCTTGTTTTAAATTTGCACATTGTAAGTGCACATCTTTTATATACTTTTTACATAAAGAATTTATCTATCAGCCTGATCGCGCTATGTAGCTTTTTCTCATCTCTCATATAACTCATCACATCGCTGACTATGCCTTTGAGGGGGGATCCTGACTACACTCATTCCATACGGGTAGCAGCCCTTCTTGCAAACTGCCTTTTATTCATCTACATCTTGTGAGTAGGCTGAACACACGAGCCAAGATATCACTACGTGCCTTATCTCATTTTTCCATACATCTGCACTTATATTGTGTGTTCTCTTGTCTTCTTTTTCCTTACATGCTCCTCCTGGATTGTTTGAGAATTACTTTACATCTTGGAAAATGTGAAACAGGTCCCACAAGAGGGTTTGAGCTGGGTTATTAGACTAACCCTCATACATTTTTTGATTATCACCATTTTGAACTTGATTTTATGTAATTTATATTAGTTCTACACATTCACTTTTGTATTTTCACATTTAAGTTGTTCGCGTCTTTATATTCACTTTTTCACTATTTAATGATAACAGGGAATAAAATAATACATATAATCTGTAATGAGATAAAACAGCATAAATGGGAAGAATGACAATAATCATCAACCCTTAGCTGCATAATTGCCTCCTGGGGTTTCATTCACGATTGTTTGTAAACTGTAGCAATCACATGGTTGATGTGCCACCAGGGTGGGTGATTAGGCTTCCTGGGAGGGTTGCCAGGGGGATTCATCCCTTCATTACCTTAATGGTCAACAGCTCCAGCAGATGTTGCCACGCCATCTTCTTCCTGTCAAATGAGACGTGACAGGCCTTATATAAGGCCTGTTATGTTACTTTTGACAAGCATATAGTATATCCACCAATCCGATTGGTGAATGTATCAAGTGTCTAGGCATCACGTTTGACCGGGAATGATTTCTCCACTAAACTTGATGGAATGACATGGAACACCCACCAATCCGATTGATAGATGCACCATGTGATGCCTTCCCTTTTTTGGATGATGTAAAATCACCTTTACGGGAGGTTAAGTACAACCAATCAGGTACCATATGCCTTGTTGATGGCATACTGTAGGTAACCACTGTGACAATCAATGGATTTCTTGACTAATGTTTGTTTTTATTGTATTGTTATGTGTATTTTATTTAATTGTGTGGTTTATTTTTTGCTGTCACAAATGGGCAAAAGTGATATTAGGCTATTATGGCTATTGCCCATGTGTGTGTGTGTAGTAATGGGGTTAGAGGTGTTGGTCATGGGGGTAGATGACTATGGGAGAGTAGTTATGCCTTCATCCTGGCAGGTGTAACTACAACTTTTATTTATTATAGGGTCACTATTGATTGATTTAGAACAGGCAAAAGTGCTATTAGCCAGATCTGGCTGATAGGGCTTTTGCCTATTACTGTGTATGTGTGTATGTGGGGTGGGGCGGAGTTGTTGGGTGTATAGGGGATGGGTAGTAGGGTGCTCATTGGTTGTCAATGTGGCTATCTGTGCCCCCTTTGAAGGCACAGTGACAATCAATGGATTACATTTTTTATAGTATTTTATTTGGTATTTTGTATTTTATTGTAATGTGCAGTATTGTATATTTGAATGGGCAAATGCGCTATTAGCCATATTTGGTTCTGTGTGGTGGTGGTGGAGAGGGGGGAGGTGTTTGTTGGTGGTAGAGGGGGTTGGTGAAGGTTGTAGATTTGCATCTGAGAGATACTTGAATAGCAGTTATTGGCAAAAAATGTGAGGTTCAACTTTTTTGACCTACCGCATGGTTTGTTTTTACAAGAGTGATAACGTTTGTAAAAAAGCCATTTACAAGCTATTTTGTACATGTTATCACAGCTTTCTGAATAGGTACACATGCAAAATCGTCACTTATGGAAGCTATCTGAATAGGCCCCATAGTCATTTATGGGCCTGTTTCTTTCCTGGCTATCTTCCTCCATCTCTTAACTACCACCCTTTCTTAAGCATCACCTCACATGTCCTATAGTACAGCTGCTACTGAAACCTTATCATGGACGTCTGTTGTAGCCAATTACATGGTTCTCTGCGTTTACCCACAAATACACACTCAAGAATGCTACGCTGAAGCAAAATTATTAAATGAAGTGGAATAAAAAAAATATAAGTGTATAATTTATTATATCTTCATTCACATAGTTAAGCTCTTTAAACAAAGAGCAGACCATATATTTCATTATATAAATAAGGGTATATATCGATTTGCATGTAGAAACATTCATAGTTATTATTTCTGTTAAAGACACATTTTTGTTAAGCCACAATTGTGAAATATTACCATTTTTAAGTGCCATTTATAATTCCCTTTGCCATTACTCGTGCATCTCCTTCCATGGCATGATTTCATCAATTTCCAGGCCTTATCTTCAACATACTGTACTGTACACTCCCTCCCTTCCTGCAGTACCATTTCCTCCTTCGCAAACCACTCTTTCTCCAATATAATTTATAGCATCCCTTCTGTTTCTCAGCCTGTTTACTGGTAAAATTACATTGAATCGAAAGTGAAGTGTCTCTCTGAAGTATAGTAACATTAGTCCAAATGAACTTCTTTTGGACGTTTCCTTAAATTAGGGAGGGGGTCAATTATCAAGTTAATTTCTGTAACAGATGTGCTCGCCACAAACCCAGGACCGAATCCCTTACAGTTTCATGGTGATACCCCAAACACTCCAAAATGTTACTATTTTATTACTGTTTCTTTTCTTGAACCCTTTACATTGTTGATGACCCTCTCCCCATCTTTCCAGAAATAATAAGTTTTTCGGTCATGACATATATAAACAAATTTTGAGGTTACGATATGGGCAGCAAAATAACTGTGCACACATGAGGAAATCCCAGAAGACTGCCAAAAAGTGTCCCCAAGACGATGACAGGACAACATCCGCCCCCATTGGATTACAGTATACAGCAGATAAGACAGAAGAGAAGAAAGAGGAAAATAACTTACTGGAGAAATCTCTTCAATCAACAGAGGATCATCGGCAATTGAGGAGCATTGCGTTGTGGGTCAAGAGATGGTCACAGAGTAGGATTCGGAGGGTGAAGACGGCAAAGGTAAGAAACACAAAATACAAGAAATTATATTTTATTTCATTGTGAATTTTTGTTTTTTAGGTTGCCCGTTGGATGCCAATGTGTTTATCTATGCCCATTCTGGGTAAAAATAAGCACAGTGACAAACAATGCATTTTTTGGCAATTTTTTTTAATTGACATGTAATGTATTTTATTCAGTACTTGTCTTCTTTATTTATAGCTTGCCCATTCTTTACCATTATGGCAAACCATGCCCATGCCAAGTAAACCATAACAGAGAGCCTACTATTGTGTTTAGCCTCCCTGGGATGTGCTTGGCCCTGAAATTGATGTTGTGTTTCATGTATCATAGCACCAGCCTTCACAGGAGCCTAATCACTGGGTCTTATGTTGCTGATAGGCTGTTAACCACGCACATCTTCCCATGGTTATCGGACCAGAATACTATGTGCTTGTTGCCCAGCTCTGTAGCACATACAGTAGCCTAATTGCTACAATTATGAGAAAAAGCTCTAAAAATGCAATGTTTCTGATTAAACCCGTCTCCACCCATGTCTCTGGCCATGACTCAGTGCACCATTCCCCTTCAAAATATGTCTGAAACCCAGATACTCGGCCACACCTGTAAAAAAAAACCCCAGCTCCTGATTAATCCGACCTCTGTGTATCCATAATTTCTTTCCATTAAAATCCTTCAAGAAAGTCTCCCATATCTTTGAATCCACTTTCAACTCTTTTATGGACCTAATGCAATGTATTGGCCGCATTACTCCTGCTCTCTCTAAACGTCTGTTCAAAATCCTTCCCATGGAGATTTCCCTGTATGTGAAATTGAGGAGGCCCAGAAGGGCCTGCATTTGCCGCAATGTGGCCTTCCTTGTGCGCCTACATCCCTGAATTAGGCCTCTCATTTTCACAACCTTGTTCCATGGTAACCTCGACCCCCGACCCGGCTTCAGGTGGTGGCCCCCTCTGAATGTGACTGTATTGTACTCTGTTATAAGATTGTTACTGTACATGAGTGACATCGTGAGGACCAAATGGGCAAGTGATGGAGGCAAGAGCTTATTGACAATGACCACATATTTCAGTGTTCCCCAATGAAAAGGAAAATCTTACTCAATTTTCATATAAACCAAACAAAATGGGTTTTTTTTTTGTTTGTTTTTTACTTTTAGGATCATTTTGTTTTCTTAAAGAAACCAATTACATTGGTAAGATTTTTAACAATTTTATTTTTTCTGACCTGAGTGATACTGATATTTTAGGGTTAGTGAACAACTGAATATACACCTGGATTAGCATTTGAGGCAAAGGTTTAGGTAAAACAGTAAAGAAACAAATCTTAATAGGTTAAGGCAAAGCTTGAATGAGTAGATCCTGCAAAACGAGAAGGTCTTTTTAATGACTTGGTGTTCATTTTAATTGAATTTTAGAATATCACTTAAGTCTTTATGTCTAGGGAAATAGACTGGTGAAGTAAACTTCTATTCTAGACTTAATTGGAAAATGAAAATGCTATCATTGAATTGAAGAGTGCACAGGAAATCGTTTCGACACATTAAATTCACTAATGCAATGAAATGGTTCCGTTTTCGGAGGGTCTTCCCATCAAGTAAGTGCACACTTTGAACTGCAGTATAAAAACATATTCCCCTGTTTATTAAATTCCTTTCGCATTAGGAAATGATATATTTCATACAATACAATATCTTGTTTACCTTTTCACCAAATAGATTCCTCTTCCATTTCAAAACTGTATTTTCTCTCTAGCATGATATATTCTATGATAATGAATTCTAATTGTAAACTACTGATAAGGCACTACATCTTGTCCTATCATAATACGTTGTGTTTTCTTCCAAGTTGGATTGAATGAAGAGGTCAACTGCAAAGCCAGGATCTTCCAAGTACTATAATATTTTTTTCTGTTTCATTGCCCCTTCTAGTCTTGAATCCCTCTAACCTCTCTGATATATTACTTTTCCCAGTCTTTCCTTGGATTTTGTTTTACTAGAATGCCTAAGTACAACTCCTGCAGCAAACACAAAGCTGTTGGGTTTCAGGTGTTCATACTGTATGTAGGAGACAAATGTAGAGTGGTGTGCATACAACAGTTAAAAGGACTTAATTAACATGACACAATTTGTTGTTTGCAGACTGGTAATTATTACATTCGCTTTCTCTTTTTTTTTGTCTAGGTAACAAAAAATTGTCAGCATATTAAGTGTAGTTGAATGTGCACAACAATAAGAAATAACTCACGTAAAAAATGTGATCCCCAGCCAAGTCGCAATAAACTTACAGTAATTATGTCAGAGGCAATCAAAATAATTGAAATTAGAAGATCAAATATATTCAAGTTGTTTATTCTACTGTACATCCAATGCATCATTCTTCCAAATGATCCAACACAGTTTGTGCCAACGCTCCTTCCTCAAATTATTTTATAAAAACAAGTCTTTTATACCTTGTCATCACTGAATACAGTACATGTGGACCTGTGTTTCCCCAGGTCAATAAATATTTCAGCAGTGTAATGTACTAATGTTTAAAATAGTTGCTGATTCAGCAAATCAGAAAATAAAAGGAAAATTGAATGTATAGTGTGCTTTCATCAAATAACTGTAAAAAATGTTTTACTTCCTTTTAATATGACAAATAGGCAAATAATGAATAACCGTGTTCATTGCTACATGACTGCTAGAGTATGTTTGAGGAAAACCACTCTCTCTGGGCATGTGTAGTTGTTTCCAGGGTGTTGCTTGAGTAAAAACTGGTTGTACCTGGAATGGTGAGCAACAATAAAGGACTGATCTGGCTCATGAAATAAATCTATGGACACAGTATAATTAGTTGAGGATTTCTCCCAGGGAAGCTGCACTTATTAAGTACTAATAAGTTCACTCCCATTAATTTTCTGCCTGTACTCCACACCTCCTGACATTCATGGTTAATGATCACCAGAATGAGCCTAAAGCTTAATTGTACCCACATCAATGTACTGTATACTGCAATGATCAGAAACCTGGAACTAAGTGAAGGGAAAAGACTATGGTCACATTTACCAATGGGGGTTAAGCCACAAGGCACATTTCAATCCATTCAAATGAATTTAGCACTTAATCTTAAAAAAATACTACAAAGTACCCAAAGTACCCAATATGCAGGTCAATCACCCTCACAGTAACAGTTTTGCTTATTTGCAGAGTGAATAGGTTTCCCTTTTCTCTGTGTCTGCTTAATGCAAGCAAAACAGCTATTTGTGTTATTCTGGTATAATTACTATACAAACATTAGGCAAAGCAAAGACAACAATTCACCTCTAGTTTTCACGACTGTTGTACCACCAAAAGACATTATATAAAGATTGTAGAAACGCTCCTAAGCTTTCGTTCACCTAGAAAAGTTAAACGTTTTAAGGAACATATTTTAAGATACTTTTATTTGTCCCGTTAAAAGATTAAAAAAAACAGTGTCAGTCAGCTACATTTAACCTATTCAACTTTTCAATTGGTCTTCTGATAATTGTTTAAAGCATATCTTCCCTCTGCTCTCAATATTCAGTCATGGTTGTAGTCCAATCTGATAATGTACTGTATCATTTTGCACTGTAATATTTCTATGCCATGCTTGACTATTAATTTATGTATTATGTATGTATCTGCATTTATATCTTTGATTATTGCCTTTGTGTCTCCCACGTCTGCTTTATTCACCCACTTGTCACATATCATCTGGGGCTTAAACTGCAGACAAGGATTCAGCAAATGAATTGAAAGCTCAAAAGTGACTTGCAAATGCACACACCGAGTTTGCTACTTTTTAGCTTCCTATGCATTTTAAAAATAGATCTTTTCTAACGCTGGATTAACGTACAGGCGAACTAGTAATCTGAACAGGGCCCGCTAAGGTCTGATGGGCCCACTGGCACTAGGGCAGGGGTCGGCAAACTGCGGCTCTTTTTACGCACACCTACATGCGGCTCTCCTGCGTCTGCAGGTTGCCGCTCCCCAGCTGCTGCCTCTCTCACTCACTGTGCTGCCGGTAACTGCAGGGGGGCCCGGCCAGCGCTTGTCAGGCCTCTTGTTACCATCTCCCCAGCTGCTGGCCTGCCTCCTGCCGTGTCCCATATCGAACCTCTCTCATGCTGGTTTAGCCCTGGAGTTGTCACTCCTTGACAAAGGCTACTGTGACAGCCGAAATGTTGGACAATTTATGTGGCTTCAATAAATTATTGCATTTTTAAAATCGATGGATCCCCTACTCTTCCTTTCTTGTGAATCCTACAAAATAGGACAGCAGATTTATTTTAAATGAATGTAAATGCTATGGAAGAAATTGAGTCGAGTTAACATTTTCCACTATCACACTGTAAAATGGAACTGTGAAAAATGAAAAAAGTCACAGCATTTAAAAATATCTAATTTGTTTCGCAAAAATATAAAGAATCAACCAGTTATTTGCTGAAAACAAATGTTGAATGAAATTGATCTGCTGAACTTTTGATCTTTTTAGGCTGCAGCTCCATCCATTCACTCGTTCATTAGCTTTTGAAGCTAGCAAACCTACTACTGCAACTTGCATAATTAACTCGCACCATAATAAGGACGAACATCTTTATTTCTAATTAGGTACTTTATTAAGGATCACGTGTGTGGTCATTCAACAGTGTTAAGGTTTATATAAATGTAACACCCCTATTCCCCCCACCCCAGATGGGAGATAGCTGATATTACTGATGCTGTTAGGTGTTAGTGGTGCTATCTTGTAGGTATTCCAGGACCTGGGCCTCTGCATACAGTGATCTTGGAGGGTAGATAGGATATGGTGCAGCGCCTCTACCTGCAAGGGCCCAGCCAGAGAAATGGACTCACCCCTTGCAGGAACCGGTAGATCAGTAAGGAATAGTCCAGAGGGCCAGAAACAGTTCAACTTGGGTTTATTGGAGCCTGGGTTGTTCAGAGAGTACAATACAGACAGTGACCCTTATTCTCACACCACCCACTCCTTTGGGCAGATTCACAGTTACTCAGAGATAGGCCTGGGGTGGTCAATCCTCACTCTTTTCTTGTGCAGATGAGCTACGGCAGGAAACAATGCACGAGGTGGCTATTCCCCACCCTCTGCTGAGTAGATAGCTATAGTGGATGGGCAACCTCAGTCTGAAGTTTCCTTTCCCAGGGGCATCATCCCTTCCCTGGGTAGGACAGTACTCACCAGGAGGCAGGGCACCTCAGACCCTCTACAAGGCTTCTCCGAACCCTCCTAGAACCTAATGATAAAGGGGAGGTTCCCCAACGTATATACCCAGGGGGTATAAACCTTGCTACCCCCAGTCTCTGGGCAGAAGTTGCTGTAGCAAATCTGTCACCCCACTGGTCACATGGCTTCCTAGCTCTAACTCATGCCTGACCAGACTAGCACATGCCTGGAAGTTGCAACTTTATAACTTGTGCATGAGACTACTCACATTCAGGGCCACGTGCAAGGGGTCTAACCCTAACAGTGGTCTAACTCTAGCAGTGTGCTACATCAAAGACAGCAAATTTAAAGGCAAAAATACAAACTTTACTAAAAATATTGTATTTCCTGAAAATGTATTTATATACAAAATACAATCATGGTATCACTTTGCAGCACGTTGTCATGGTGACACAATGCCAGGTGATAGCCGGAGATGCCGGAGCTTACAGAGGCACGGAGGCCCACCATCAAGCAGGCTCTAGGGCAGCATTTTCAGTGCCTCCTTTTGATCCTGGTATTACACAGAAAATGCTCACCCCTGGCATCAGCCCTGGTGACTGGAATTTCCCTTTATAGTTCGGGAATGGCTTTTCTGCAGAAACTTCTTCTGGATGGAATTTGTTAGGGTGGGCATAGAGTTGCTATTAACTCCAAATCAATAGCAGATATGAGATGCATATCTAACGCTACCATAACAGCCATAGCTTTTGTGATATTCGGTGTCACAGCTGGCACATGACCAAATTTGGTTTCCATTTAAAAAGACTCAGAGACTCCCAGAGCAAGCCTTTCGCTTTACCATCTTTGGATATGCAAATGCTCAGTCTTCATAGCTGAAGGTGAAGACATTATAAATGGTCTTTAGGTAGGTAGCACGAAGATCTACAACAGGATTGACACACCAAAGGGGATAAACCGAAAAGTGCAAAATAATACACATGGAACACAAAAATCCAAAGGCAGAAAATAGGATTCATTTCAGTACAATGTCAACTACTATAGAGAAAAAGACCCCTGTAACCATTGTTTCAGCAAAAGTAGGCAAGCACTGTAACACAGCAATGTGGAAAGCAGGCTGGATATTAGGTTATATAGGTTGAGGCATTTAGCCGTAGAAAGAGAGGGGTGGTGATGCCACTTAATAGAGTATTGTCAAACCTCAACCTGTGTTCAATTATGCAGACCATATCTAAGTGTAACCCCTCTAATTTACCTCTGACTAACCCCTACTTCTGAGATGGGGGCCTGACTACTCTGTCTATATACGTTAGCCTACACGTGGCCGTAGGTCAGACAAAGGGAGGCAGACAACAGTAATATTTATTGCACAACGGTATTTATAAAGTAATCAGCCATAAATACTGAAGTACCAAATGATTCTCAAGAGAAGGATAATCCAATGTATGCACAGTACATATGAATATAACTAATAGTGACCTCAGGTAAGGGTAAATCGGGTAACTGCCCGGGACCCAACACTGAATGGGGCCCCCACATTTTGCAAATATTTTATTGGGTGAAGAAGTTAATGAGTTTTAACTACCACCTAACAAACACTTTTACAAATATTTAACTTTTAGAGTGAAGTGTTGGTATAATGTTATATGTGTTATGTAAAGTCTAATATTCGTCACTCCAATTGTAATAAATATTAATTACACTACCCATGGACAGAGTCCTGAAAGCAGGGGTCAGGACTGGCGGCAGAGTTGCAAAGTCCAGGGGACAGGCAGAGAGGTCAGGGCTGGCGGTAGAGGTGCAAAGTCGAGGAGGCAAGCGGAGGTCAGGGCAGGCGGAAGTCATTAAGGTCAGAGTCAGGTCCGGGGTCAGCAACAGGAATTCAAAACAGGCAAGAAGGTAAGGTGTAACTGCAAAGACCGACAGGAGCTGCAAACACACATAACTTTGCTCGGCGACTCCCTACAGTATGGTAACTGCAGCCTTATAAAGCAGGCTGTCAGTACCCAAAATGGCCACAGAGAGCAGAAAGGGCAGGAGAGACAGAAAACCTGGACCGTAGTGAAAACACATCACAGATCAAGCAGAATCCTTACAGTACCCCCCTCTTAAGGAGAGACCTCCGGGCGATCTAAGACAGTTTGGCAGGAAATTTCCGATGAAATACACGAACCATGTTGGAGGCATGGGTATCCCTGGACCTGATCCAGGAATTTTCCTCGAGTCCATAACCCTTCAATGAACCAAGTACTGTAGCCCGCCACAGGATCTACGGAATCCAATATTTGTCTCACTTCAAATTCCTCCTGGCCAACCACCAAGCACGGTTTAGGAGGGGGGAGTCTAGGCAGTGCCGTCTTAACGCATGGACACTCTGGGCAGTTGCCCGGGGGCCCCACGAGCATAGGGGCCCCATGTTAATCTATGCACAGACCAGAATTTAACACTATTTTTCCGATCACCCGCCTCAAAATTTAAATCTCCCGCTAACTCGGTAGAAGGAGAAAAATTACGACTTGTAGCGGAGAGTTGGCATGTCTGCATTCGCAAGAGAAATTTTGCAGGGTCCAGTGCACTGCTTTGTCTGGGGGCCTACAATGCTGTTAAAACGGCCCTGAGGGTAGGAGGAGAGAAGGTGTTCTGGGCGAACGGCTTGAGGAGGGAGACATGGAACACTGGGGTATTCTTAAGTTATCCGGAAGTTCCAGTTTGAACGCCATCAGGTTGACTTGTTTAAAGATTTTATAAGGTTCAATGAACTTGAGTCCGAGTTTGAAGGAAGGTTTTTTTCAAGCAGATATTTTTTGTAGCCAGCCAGACCTGATCTCCCACTTGAAATGGAGGTGGTGGTCATCAACGTTTATCCGCCTGGGTTTTTTGCTGGAGAGCGGCTTTGGTCAGATTGACCTGGATTTTCTTCCTGAGTAATTGGAGTTCTTGGATTTTGTCATCAACT
>NC_134485.1:244972022-245024522 GCF_040206685.1 Ascaphus truei | reverse complement strand
CTTTTTAGGGCAGGCAGTGCATTGTTTCACAATTCATTGTTTGCCTTCTGGCAGCGGTTTTACTACATGCGCACTATAAATAACTGACTTGGTAGATAAGAGTATGGGCACTTTTCCATGGGCACAGAACTGTCTGCAAAGAGAAGGAAACTCCTTTCTAACCCATGGGATGTAATATCCATGGTACTGTGAGGCTCTAGGATGGTGCACTTACTGTGCTGCTTACGCTTGACACTTGCAAAACGTTACATGGACCCTGTTGGAGATCTGTGACCATGAAAAAGTTACAGTAAGTCTCTCAAAATCTGCACATGTGAGGTCTGCTAATGGAGTGTAAGAAGAGGGATAAAGAGCCACTTCTGCTAAAGCAGCAACTCCCCCACCCTCGGAAACCTAAAGGAGTTTAAAGGAACAGATCACCCTGCGTTTGGTTGTTATTGTTGCCCCTTCCTATACCCCACCCCCCCCTTTTTTTTGTGGCAGATGTATAGGTAGCAAATAAATGGCAGTAAATATAAAGTAGGTTAAAAAAAAAAACAGCTGCTTTTTAACCCTCTGGCACTAGAGAGCACTTACCCGCTTTCCTGAGCACTCACTTGAACACTTCCTGGTTCCTGAAGTCATAAGGGCCCACAAGGGCCACCCTTTCTACACTGCAGATTTAAAGGGCACTGATGGGGTTAAAATACATGATAGGTTTTTGTCTACTATATAAACTGCCCCAGCGGTTACCTCATAGACACTGCGTAAAGCATTGTAAACATGCACAGACATTTCAGGCTGCTTTTAACAACAAATTTAATTTATAGTGGGCAATCAACATAACCTGTATGAATGACTATTCTGTAACTCTGCAGTGTTCTTTGAACCTGAATCAAGGCCCATTGCAAGGTGACTGGGGGGGGGGGGGGGGTAGTTGGAGTAGAGCACCACCTGTCTAGTGCATGACCCACACACTGCTCCCAAATGGTAGTTGGGCAAAGCAGAAATTAGGGGAGCGGCATTCCTCTGCTGAGGTACTATTTCAGGAGTGAGTATTTATGCAGACATGACCTCGGAGTGCTTTATGTACTATTGTTTTCACAAGTACTAGTACTACTTCAGTACTTGGCCACACAACAATAGTGCAGCTGTCTGTCCCATAGCCAAAAGTAGTGAGAAATTACATTTAATCCAGAAATCGGACTTTGCCCTTTAAGGATACCTCCTTTCATAACTGCTACAAAAACTGCTTCTCAGAGTAAAAATTAAAGCCGGTTTTGTTCTAATCTAATCCATACATCTGCCCCATATTAAACAGATTGGGGCTTGTTGTAAACTGATAGAATTAAACAGTCATATTGTTGATTGTACTTTATTTTGTGTGTGTTACTGACGGCACTGAATATCGACTGAATCTTCAGGTTAAGGGGCCCGGTAGAGTTCGTCACACTGCATTGTGCAATACTTGCTAAATTACATTGCCTGTAATGATGAAATCAAAATGTTCTGTCAAGATGACCGGTGCACAATCTGAATAAATTCTGGCCTCTTAAGAGTGGTCTGGTTTTTGTGAAAAAAACACATGAAACAAATGTCCCCATTCGACACAAGTGTTTGTTAAAATGTTACTTCACATTATCTGATGTAACACTTAAAATATGATTTATTTATTTTTAATTTTCTGTGATAATTTTGTCGACACAAATGCCTTGTTTTATTTCTTCATATTGTAAATCGGGTCTAAACGTCCAAGTTCTAAGGAAAATGTTAAATAAATAAGTGTTGCTGTATCCTTGGTTACAGAAATGGGGTCTGAAGTGCTATAATACTCCTAACCCCATTCTGCTTCTGGAGAACCTACCCACAGTGTCCTTGACCCTTCTTATAAGCCATATCACTCTGAGTATGTTTGAAGGCTCTGGTTCCCTTTAGCAATATTGTCTTGCTGACATTGTTTTTACGTATTACTTTAGTTTTTCCTCAAAGCAGACAATATACACAGTCATGTCCATAGAATATCGCTGGCCCGAAGAGCTTACCATCTAATATTTGTTGTCTGACACTGAAATATTTCATAGTTGAAGATGCTCAACATTTAACTGGCCCTTGTGGTAATAAGTGTCGAAGACAGCCACCGGTTGAGCCACCTGTGCTGAAGTGTGGATTTCCTGGAAACCTGACCTGCCGGTGGCCCTCGGACTGGAGTTGCCCACCCCTGGGGTAACCCATGTTATGATTGTGTATTATCATACCTAGCTAGAGTGAGATTCTGGGAAACTTGTCCTTGAGCAATTTCTGGGGGCCACAGTAGTATTTGAACATAGTTATTGCAAAAATATCTTCAGAAAATGAAACTCTAGATACAACTATAAAAGCCACAAAAACAAAATAAAACTACACCTGCGATACCGCTAACCTGACCATAAAAAATGGTGTCAATTTGTAATGGAATACGAATGTTCTGAATCGGGGGGGGTTAGTCCATTCTGCATGTATGTATAATCTTTCTTTATATAGCGCCAACAATGTACATAGCCTTCTACAGCAGTAATACTCGTGATCCAATAGGAAAAAGGGCTTCAATGTAAAAAAATTGAGATTTGGAAAAGGCGTCCCTTCCCAGAAGATTTCAACATCTGTGGTTTCTATGCCTTAGATTGGTGTATAAAGGGCAGAAGCAGAGTGAAAATACCTTTTTTAGTGTGAATTTTCTAAGTAAACTGGCAATACCACAAGAAAGCTAAAGAGATGGGGTTGGGTTTGCTGGAAGATACACGTTTAGCGTCAGACACTTTGGCACAGATCATGTTAATAGCCGGTGTTGGAAGAAGTTCTAGAAGCTTGTAGTGGAGCACAGAACAAAGTCAATCGTACGAACCTCCATATAAAATAAGACAATCCGTTTGGCAGCTTAATGCTTGTTCTACTTAAAGGGACTGCAGTAATACACTACAGAGTGATGTCGCTTGACTTTCTACTATTACAGAAGTTGGGTTCAATTAGGAGATGGGGGGGAGGAATATAGGGATAGGCCTCTCCTGGGCTATTACACGTGCCCTGTATCTGTAGCGGTGTAACCTCTTTAGCTGTGAAGGAGTCCTTGCACATTGTTCTACTTTCTCCAGCGCTTTCACCACACTCCTTGCCTATGCTGGATACACTGTCGCTGCCTCGTTTGATGGATTATCAAGAAGGGGCTTCATATTTTTATTATTTATTTATTTTTTACATAATTTTAAAAACATCAATGTCCGAACCTGAAGATTCCTTTTCTTTCTTGATGTAATCAGAGAATGTATCCTGCTGCTATGTCAAATCTTTAAATATTACTTTTAGGCTAACCTTTGTGGTCTTCATGATGTTAATTTAAAAAAAACTGACCCCCTCGACACCCCCCCCCCCCCCCCAATACATATCGTTTGTATGTATGCAGGGTGTGTAATTAAAATTGAAGAAAAAAAAACTAATTTGATTAAAACACTTTAATTTTCAATATTGCTGTCAGAAGCTCCTTTATGAAAAAGGTTTGCCTCCTAGTAAAATGTGACCAAGAAGCAAGTAAAACAGGTCTTGTGTGTGTTGTGTTTGGGGTCTGATCAGTGTGGCAGCTAGAAAGACTTTGACGGCACAGTTGGCGTACGAAGTCACTGCCGCTCCGCACCACTGTTCAGTAGGGGCATGGAAGGTGACTGCAATTAGAAGCAGTCATTATGCAGCCTGTTGGGAGCATGTTTCCCAAGTAAACAATGATACAATATATCACAGTGACATTTCAGTTATGTAAACTGTACTACTTATTTATTCTTGTCCAACTGATCAACTTGCTCTGCTTTGATCAACTGTGCTCATACAGTATATCCTTTCACACACATTTTATGTATGGAGTGGTTTTGAAACAATTACTGCATGGTTTCTATAAACAAAGTTACCAAGAGCTTTGCATGAAGAGCTGTGCTGCAGAACACCTTCACTAACCAAACAAGTTTGTCAAGTTCCCCCTTCGTGTACGGTAACCTCTGCAGTCCTTTGGGTATTTCTTTGTCAGAGGCGCACACGTTAGCATCTCTACTGGATCAATTGTGAAGAAAATGGGTTTTGTGGCACTTTTTTTATTGCAGACATTTCTATTTCTCCGCAGCGTATCCTTACACAGAGGGAATTGTAGACCTATAAGGTTTGAACCACCAATGCTGGACTTCCATGAACAGTAAGTGAATGCACGTCCCTTTTGATCACCTGTATATTATTCTTATGCTGTGTTTGCAGGAATTAGCGACCATATTAAACTGAGCAGCCAGTGGCTGCAATGCATTGGGGATATTTAGATGGATCTTTTGTAATATTCCCTCTGTCGCAGATCTCTACTAAGATTTCCAACATGGCTTCTCTTTAATTACTTTCTTTTGTTGTTGTTAGACCCTCGGGTAACTGACACATGTTAGCAGTGCAATTGACACAGCTGTTCATTTAAAGTTTCCCATCCTTTCTGTTGGCTAATTGATCTTTCATTTCCACTTCTTGACTTTTGTTTGTGGGTGTGGTGGTGTTTTTACCATTCTAGATTTCAGTTGTTTGAAATATTTTAGATGGGTTTACAAATGATTGAGGTCTTTGCTGTTTGTACTCGTCTTTAACTTGGTTAGTGTTTGGGGTCTTTAGGGGTAAATTATAAATCAATGTGCATCTGTTGGACCATCTATCACAAAACAGTGGGCCAAATTTGCAAAGCTATTAATCCTATCTTAATTGTTAAAATAGCTGGTGGGATGTTGTATGGCAGCTCACTTCCACTTTATTACAAGTCTGAATGTGGTTTGTGGTATTGAACGGCAAAGTTGTGTTCCTGTTTATGCGACAATTCTCAACATTGTAGCTGAATGAAACCGTCAGTGTATCTTTCAGCAGAAATCACATCCGTATCTGCAGGGTTAGTCAGAGTTTCTTGTATTAAAAACCAGTTTAAACATTGCTCATAAATATTGGCCTCTTACAGTAGCACATACTAAATTAAGAACGGGACTACAGAACATGTATGCTTGAATTTCACTTGTATTAAAGAGGCAATCCAAGCAGCTTAAAAAAAAAAATCTGTTTTAATATATGCAGCATTTGATTACCTTTTTCTTTAACTAATTACCTAAGCTCCCGTGATTGATCAGCAAAGATCCTGCTCCCCAGGGTTCACTAAATGTCTGTCTTTCCATTTCAATCAATATTTCAGTCAGTGTAACTCAGCATCTACAATATATTCTTATATTACTAAGGTGACATGATGCATTGTTACAGTTTACAGCTGAAACTGCTGGTAACATTTGCAACAAATTATCCCAAACAGGAAAGTGTTGCCAAGATGTTGCACTGCTGGGGAGGTGGGCAAAACCCTGCTATAGACATTAAAGGATGCTCCGTATATTACAACTCATTAAAATTGCATTAAGAGTTGACCTTTTAAAATAAAAAAATAGTTAGTATTATCTAATACTACAGAACTGATGTATTTAATAAAAGACACACATAAGATATTGCATGGATTGCTCCTTTAAGGTGTAGCTCTATAAAGCCCACTAAATGTTAATCTTCTGGGTTACCTGTGCAATCCTGCATGCATCCTCTCACTGCCAGTGTGACCTGTATTACAATGCCCTCTGATCAATGTTCAATGTAGAATCTGTATCATTAATTATCAGGCTTTGACTCTTGAACTGTTTAAAATCCTTGTCCTTTTTTACACGAGTAAAGAACAGGATTCTCCAACATGCTGCATTAAGCCTTTACACTTGCTGCTGAAATTAGTTGGCACGAGCATTTCACAAAATGCATTTCCATCGGAACGTGACCATGTGACCTGAATTTGTTTGCTGATTTTTGCACTGTAGATTTTGCCATGTGCCTTGTCTTATGTTTCAGAGCACAGTGTTTCAAGAGTAATGTATAACCAGACAAAGGAGCAGATGGCTTAATAAAAACATGCCAGCAGCTTGCATAAGAAAGGGAAGCCTTGTATTCAAATTTGTGTAATAGTAATCAATGTTTTATGTGAACTGTAATGCAGGTTGTCACACAGCTCCAGTCTATTTTGCACTGGTAGAAACTAGTTGGCTGGCAAACCCGGCCAATCGGTGAACAACACCTCATTGTTTTTACCCAATGAGAAAAGTCTACTGGTATAAACAAGAAAACAACAAGAAAACAACAAAAAAAGTGTATGTGTGTATATATATATATATACCGCCCAGAGTGCAGACCGCCCAAGTGTCAGCTGAGCAGCACAAAAGGCATTCCTGTTGGCATCTGTACATAAGGTCCCAGAGTGTACCAAGTACCAAGTAGATGCATCACTATGCATCACTATAAATGAATGAAAGTAAACCGTGTGCCACATGTAACCCTCAGTCTATGGTGACAGGAGTGCGCTTTCCACTGTGGTAATTATGGTCTGGTCTTGAGGAAACAGGACAGTGACTCGCTTGTTGAGTCCCTTCAGGGATATATTCAGTATTAAGTTCGTAAATCCAAAAGCTCTCTTGAGTAAATAGCTGGTCCTGATTGCCTCCCCTAGGAGGTCTAGTTACCCGATCAAAGAGCATTCCGTGTAATGAAGCGAGTTGATGGTCGTGTGAGAGAGTCTTTGGCTACCTGTTGGTCGGTTTTCCCAGTGCACAAGGCCGCTCTATTGCTTGACCTGTGCACTCCCATTCTTTCTTTTAAATTGTCTGTCTTACCAATATAGTATACTCCACAGGGGCATCTGATCAAGTATACCACATGGGTTAAGGTGCATGTGAGTCGATTCTTAATCTTATATTGTTTAGCCGAACGTGGATGAGAAAATGTATTGCCTGGTGTCATGCTGCTACAGGGGGCATAGCCTCGTTTACCGACTGGTGCCCTCTTAGGTTCATATTTAGCTATTGGGTCCCTGAGGATTTTTACCTGGCTTGTATCCACATTTGGGCAAGACCCTGAAGGAAGGTCTGACGGTGTCGTCACAGGCTATAATGTGCCCATGTTTGCGTATGCTCTTGCTGAAGTCTTTAGAGATGGCACTATATATACTGATGATAAAGTTTCCCTTTAGTGTTATCAGTTGGATCCTTAGTGCTATGCCGGAGCAGTTGGTCTCTATTGCATTGAAGTGCCCGTTTGAGGCTAGCCCACACGTCAAGTTCAACTTCCACGAGTTGTTCGTCTTTCCACAGGATCGCTCACAATCTGTACCATTGTGACCATCTGGGAAAGTGTGTGTGTGTGTGTTTGTGTATTTATTTATTTTTTCAGTGGAGAGGGTTTTGGCCCTGTTTGCTCCACTAGGTTTTCATTACCCTTGGATGTTACTAGGGGTTCACTGTGCTTGATTTCCATGCGTTTAAGAGTCAATGTGAGGGTTAGGATATAAACTGGTTCACGTTAGCTTCCATATTGGTGCTCTTGATGACTCCATTGGGAACCGAAACGAAGAGAATAAATGTCACTTTATATGCAGTGGAGTTCCTGTCCCCTTTCTATTTACACACACCAACCCACCCACCCACACAATAATGCACATTATTTTGATTTACAGTAAACTGTAACGCAGTGTTCTAGAAGCCTTGTGCATCTTGTAGCATTTTTACAAGATATTAAACACTCTCATGGGTACTTCAGATTTGTTTTGCTTGAAGTAAATGTGGAGTTTTTGTTGTAAGCCAACCCTTGTTTGAAGGACACTTCCCCCCCGAGTATTTGTCAAGCGTATTATTTTCAAGAGGTATGACGTTGGAGCCGTGATGGTTTGCTTTGGGCAGATAGGGATTAGCCATAATGTTGTCTCCACAGAAACAAGATCATGTAATCGGTTATAATTACTGCAATGACAGTGATGACAACCTGGACTGTACCTATTATTGTACTGAGTGCATCCAACTAAATTCAGCCAGTGACCATCTCGATGATAACCGGAGAGAGAGACTAACTACTCCACATAGCTTACACGGTTCAGACCAGAATTAGCAAAAATGGCAGTCGCATGGGTCGTCACAAAATGTGGTGCTCGTACAGACGCAAAGAAGGTGACAAATAAAAATCTACATGTCAACATGAAGCTGCCTAGCAGCCTCTGGTAAGGGTGTGTAAAGCGGACTGCCACGGGTCAAGTTGTTCTGCTAGATAAGCAGGAGCTGTGTGCTAGTGTAGAGCTGATAAAATGTTGATTCTAAGGGCTTGTTAAGGAAGAAAGCCAATGTCAGTTTAAGGAATCACAACAGAGCATTAGAGAGGCATATAGATGCACTCCGTAATACATTGAAGTTGCAATAAAACTAAATCACCGTTCATCGCTCCTTCAATCATTTGTTATTTCATAATTAAGGATGTGTAATAGATTTACCCTATTTCTTACCTATTCAATGTCATGCAAAGCCGTTAAAACACTTTTAGCAATGTTTGCTAGCCATAAAAATGAATGGAAGTCTGGGACTTGCGCTACAGAGTAAGGCTAAGGCTGCGAACCCGCTGCGGCCGGCGGGGCGCGCGGCAGCGCGGCTGCGAACCACCAGACACCTGTCCGAATGGTCCCTGCTCCCCCCCCCCCCCCCCCCCGCTGCCTCCTTCCGGCAGGGCTGGCTACGTACTGTGACGCGTCAGCCGGCCGATGCTGCAAGAATCTTGTGATTTTCGGCGCTTACGCGTCACGTGGTACACGAGTCAGCCAATGGGGAGGAGGGGAGGGAAGGAGCTGGATGGGAGGCGCCTTGGGCGGGGAGCAGGGAAGGAGCTGCAGGTTAAAGTGTGTGTGTATCTATGTGTGTGTATGTGTGTGTGTGTGTGTGTGTGTGTGTGTGTGTGTGTGTGTGTGTGTGTGCGGCGCCACGATCAGATCCCGCTCCACTCCTGGCTCCCTACAGACCGCATATCGCGGTCTGTGTCTGTCAGCGCCCCGCCTGTCTGCAGTGCGGGTGCGCTGACTGAGGGAGCGGGGCCTTAGCCTAAGGTCCCAGTGCCTCTGGGCACTGCCCACGAGGCTGGCGGCGCGTGCAGCCGATTCCCCGGTCTGCAGTGAGCTGCAGGAAAAGACCGGGGGGGGGGGGGGGGTGGGGCCGTGGCGGGAAGTGACGGGTAACTCTCGCCACAGCGCTGCGGCCCCGCCTCGCAGCCGGCCCGGCGCCATTGAGGGGAGGGCTCTCATCCCTGCAGCGTCCACCACAGCGGGCGCTGCAGTTGCATGCGGGGACAAAACCTAAGGTGCCATCCTCCCTGCACATAAAATACTTAAACTGTCCACGAACGGAGAATCAACAAGAGAAGTTGGTCAAAGGAATGAAGTCTTTCTTACCTGATAACAGAATCCGTTGATCAGAAAATCTCTCAGGGGAGCAAAAAGTCCAATCCAAAGGAGCTAAGCAATTCAATATACAGACAAACAAAAGCTTGATGAAAAGCAATACGTCTTTTAAAAACGAGATAGCAGGCGTGTCCTGCAGAGAAATGTTATACCTGTGTTTCTTTTATGTGGTTTTGTATATTTTATGTTTGCGGGGGGGGGGGGGGGGGCTTATCGGGGGTCGGAAAGGGTAGTAAAGACATGGAATAGAGACCTTCCAGAGCCATCTACGTACAAGTCTATATTGTAAGGGATTTTGAAGGACATTTACAAGCATTATGCTCCGCTGCGTTGCAAAAGGTGCGCGTTAGAATACTAAATAGAGCTTACATATCCATTTTGGTAAAGGAAATATATGATGGACGGGGAAGGACAATGCGCTACATGCGGATATGGTAGATGGGCTGGCAAATTTGACACCTGCAGGGAACCAAGTTGCCCACGCACCTTACATAGACTCACCGGATACGCACCCTATACACATACACTCTCTACAACAGGCAAGCTCCGTTGACATGCAAACACAATAAACAAACACCAGATATTAACACCATATACATATGTGTACACATCAGAAACACATCACACCATAACAGACCACATACACCAGGTGTACGCAGCATACGTGAACAAATACTATGTACCCATGCACATGCACACCACATACACACTGCATTCTGTACATACATGCACAATATACATACAGATGTAATGCACTTTTATTGCACCGAATGGCCATACATGTGACATATATAGTGTGTGTGTATGCGCGCACACTCTAGGATCAGAAATGTTGCTGCCAAAATGTGCACAGAGGAGCCCGCAGGACCGCCTCTCAAATGCTGTATGACTGGAAATGGCTTTTGGAATTGTAAGGTAAAGTATAAATGCACAAGGTCCTATCTGCATACAGATCTGGGCACAGAGTTACAGGTAGCTCACTGCTTGTATTGGAGTTTTCTAATTTGATATAAAGCAGAAACCAGACTGAAAAGCTGATTTTCTGAGAATCTTTGTTTTTGACCGTTTTGATGATGGTTAGTTCAGTTGTATTGGGGGGGGGGGGGGGGGGGGGGGATTGGACAACATGTCTTTGCCACCCTGGTAATTTCTGTAAAATTGTGTAGAGCTCTATCTTGGCAGTTATGCACATTGAGTGAAAATACTTTCTTTTTTTGAGAAGGGTCTATTTATGACATGAACGAAATCTTTAATAGTAGTAGTGCCTTGTAAAAATTAACAGAAACGCTGTACTTGAATCAGTTACTGTATGAGTACAGTATGCATGGTAAAGATTTCTGGTTTACTGATGAAGCATATTTGGTGACACTGAGTTATGTGTCCTAACGTCCTGTTTCTATCCAGAATTAAGAATTGTAATCTGTGATTGTCTCATATTTTACAATGGTCACAATCGCCAGCGATGTACAAGTCAAACTCTAGTTTAGCTGTGCAAGACAGACATTCAGGGAGCCTCTCTACTCTCTCCCTTCTCTATGCATCTGATAATCCCCTAGGGAGAAATGTGGGCAAATAACGTGATTATTTTTACATAAACAAGCATGTTTTCTGTGCACACAAGCATGTCTGTCTCTGTAGAGTGCACTGATATTTACCTACTATACTTTGACACAATTAGTTTTTTTCAAATGTTATACGCCTAAAAAAAACGCTCAGCTGTAGGTGCCCTATAGAAATGATCTCTCTGCGATAAAATGTTTTGTCTGCGGTTGTTGAAATTTTAACATGAATCGTATGTATGATCAGTCCTGAAATATAATGTATATTTTGGTGTTTAGGGCCGTTCTATAGTGCTGGGGCGTGCTATGCCGTGCGCACAAGGCAGTTCTAGGTGGCTGAGGTCAGCCAGCCCTTCTATACAAGGGCCTCGCGCGCGCACACGGCGGGGAGCTGACAGACGGTGGGGAGGATGATTTCGCGCCACTACCGGTGCTCAAGTGTGTGTGTGTGTGTGTGTGTGTGTGTGTGTGTGTGTGTGTGTGTGTGTGTGTGTGTGTGTGTGTGTGTGTGTGTGTGTGTGTGTCTCAATGAGTGCACAAATAAAATTAAAAAATTATTACACTTTTTTTTTCTTTAAAAAATCTTATTTAGGACTTTCTTCACTCATACAACACACACACACACACACACACACACACACACACACACACACACACACACACACACACACACACACATACACATACACATACATATACATATACATATACATATATACATACATACACACATATATACATACACACACACATATATACATACACATACATACCTGTAGCTCCCAGCTCTATAACAAGGAAAAGCATGTGGCACGCGCACGGCCGCAACCAGTATAGAACGGCCCTTACACAGCACTATACAGAGAACGTTTGTCAGGCAGAACGTGCCCACTAGAGCTCAGTCTGATTTGTTTCAATCAGCTCTAAAGAGACTTGCCAAAGGGGCACAAGGAGCTGACACTGGGGTGCAATCCAGGGTCACCAACTTCAAAGACAGTAGCGCTACAGTTGACCAAGTGGCTTTGAGGTGTAGGACTATATATACATTGTTTATTTCAGTACCGCTTACGGAAAAATATATATCTCACAAAATCAATAAAAGAAAGCGAAGGCAACCTAAGCAAAAACAGATGGTTAAAAAAATACTGCAGTTCTAATTGTAATTGTTTTTGATTTCTCAAATCTTAAAGTAAAAAATGAGAAACACAGACGGTAACTTGGACAGGGATCCTCAAGACGTGTGTGTCTGTGTGTACACAAACACACGTGCGTGTCTCTGTCTATCGATACACACACATACATTGTGATGCACACACCCACAGTCACGATTTCATGATGGAAAAAAAAACACATTGGCTTCTTCACTTTGAGAGCAGCAATTGTGTGACCATCAGTGTAGGAAACGTAACAGTTTGGAAATACCCCAAATTCTGTATCTGACCTATCACCCTGCCCTCTCTCATTCTCATTATATTACAGATACCATTACAAGCAGTTGTCTGTATACATGTAGCTTAAAGGCTTATAGAGTATTGTTTGTAATTGTTATCTCTATGTGCTTTTAATAATTGGTTTGTTGCTTCTGATTTCCCCACACAGCTAAGACATATACAATATTGGCCCGATTGTGCTGTGCTGACAAAGCTGAGATGAAAAGCTGAAATATCTGTTTGCTAAATTAAATGTTTTGCCAACTTTGAAAAAAATTGGAGTGATGGGTGTCAGGGGGGACCAGGAACGTTTGTTCACCTTTACCTTCCGGGATCATTTACCACCAGCCGGCACAAAGAAGTTGAATAAATAGGTTTATTCGGGCAAGCCCGCAGAGACACAGAAATGCACAGAAACAGGGAAATACATACCGTCTGGGGGGATGACACTAGCCTCAACTAGGTGGGGATGACACTAGCCTCAACTAGGTGCAGGGCGCCCGCTTTAGTAAGCTTACCCTGTCAGCTCCACGTCCAGAAAACACGCAGTAATCTTTTCGGGAGAGATGCCGTGCTCTCCCCGCTAGGGGGAGCTCTGTTCAATTCTCAGAACTTGGTCTGAGAACTTGGCCACGAGCTCCCAGTGCTTATCCTCCGCTTGGCCGGCTGCTCCGGCACCTCAATGCCGAGCACCCACCGGTTGCGTCACTTGACTTAGCCTGGAGCAAGTAGGATCGTTCCTCAGAACTTGTCCGTGTCCTCAGAACTTGTCCTCAGCTAGGCCATGCTTCTCCAGCACTGCAATGCCGAGTGCTTTGCTATTCGGCGCAAAGCACTTTTGAAAAGCCCGCCAACACTTCACCGGACCAAGTCCCAAGATTGTCTGGTTCTCTGCCCCATGCCGCCCACTGGGCAGGCGCCACAGTATTTGCTAGTACAAAGTGTCTTTCCCGCTGGGGAATCAATCAAAGACCTGTATCTCTGCCCTTCCCGGCTCTCAGATGGTCTGACACTTCTCCACTCCCATCCGTTGTTACAATCCGCATTTCTATAGAGGCGATCGGCTAACTCAATTACTGGGTCTGCCTCCATAGAATGCATTAGAAACAACTCCAATTCATTTTAATACAAAATGAGAACTTGGGGTCTAAAACTTGTTCCTATAACCTGGTCTCAGAACTTATGGTCTCGGAACATGGTCTGACAAACGGTTGGCGGGGCAATTTGTTACATAGGGAAAAGATCGGGACATGTTACACTTGCGTACCCGCAAAACAATTACAGTACTACCTGTAGCTCCGGTCAGCTACATTTCATAACAATTTGAACCCTTTTTGCCCCCCCCCCCCCCCCCCCCCCCCCCCCCACCCCAACATACATCCTGAAACATGTTACCGGGGCCCCAGTTCTGTAGCTATTTCCCCATAGGCCGTGCCTATAGTGACGGCGACACAACGGGTGACAGCCGGGCTTCACCTTTATTATGTGAGGCTGGCTACCCCTACCGTGACAATTTGTTTTGAAGACAAAATAGCTGAAAAATGCTGATTTTAAAATGCATTTTCCCACTTATACCTTGTTCATTGCGAAGCTCTTAGTCTTTTACAGATTTCACGGTATTTAACCCCCGTGGCACATGGTAGGTTTTTGTGCCAACGTTATTTATACTACTATACTATTATTTAAAGCTACCTATGTAACATAATTCCCTAGGTTTATTTCCTTGTTGTCCCCATGGCAGTGGTCAACAATGAGTTAAGTTCCACCTTCCAGCTGAGATAAGACAGAAAATGCTACCTAAGTGAGAGCCAATAAACAGCCCCTTCTTTCCTCCCCAGGTAGTTTTTTTCCTGTCCTACCTAGCTGAAGTAGAGGTTAGTGTTTTTTTCTGTAATATAGAAAAATGACTTACCTGACTACTTAGTAGTTGATCCACAGGAGCTGCCTGCCCCTCTCTCCTGCTGAAGCCGTCCCCACTCCAAGAAGTTGCAGGTCCGTGGTGCCGTGAGGAGGCCATGCTGCAAATAGCCACTGAGGCACGCAGCCCCTGAAGCCACCTGGGCAGGCGCGTGCATGTCAATCCGGAAGACGTCTGACCGCGTGGGCGCACGGCATAGCAGGAGATCCTGAGAGAGAGGTTGTGATGACGTCAACTGAGGAATGAAAACGGAAGATTTTAAAACGCTTCGCAGAGAAATGTTGCTGCCCTGCTACTCTGCAGAAGGATTACGGAAGCGCGGAGGATGGCACGCACGTTGGGAAACCTGCTCAAGTGTTGCAAAGTATGTTGTAACTGCTGCAAACCTACCATGACTATATAGGCACTGCTTTAAAAAAAACTGCAAGCCTATCAGATCCTAGCCAGGCTACATCATGGTCACAGGGCCAGCCTTAGGCCGCGAGTATAGTGCCCGGGACGGGTGAGGTCACCCGTCGCCGCTAGCGAAAGTTATATTTCGCTTTGCGGTGGCGGCGCTGGCATTCTGGCATTTGATTGGTTCAGGGGCTTTCACATGAGGCGACAGCCCTTGAAAAATCAAATATTGCCAGCTTCCAAATTTGGCGACGCGACGTCGCTCCGTCACGTTGTCGCCGCCGCGCTTACTATAAACTCACGTCGCGGGCACTATACGCACGGCCTTACCTTTAGCGGGGCCCAAGGTAGCATGCCGGAAGTGGGGCCCCTCATGCAGTGTCATGTCACTGGCATAACAATGTTGCCACGCGGTGCAACGCATATGGTAAGACCTCGCTCAGCTATTTACACTTACACGTACGCACCTCCCCCTTCCCCCAGCTACAGGCACCTCCCCCTTCCCCCGGCTACAGGCACCTCCCCCTTCCCCCAGCTACAGGCACCTCCCCCTTCCCCCGGCTACAGGCACCTCCCCCTTCCCCCAGCTACTGGCACCTCCCCCTTCCCCCAGCTACAGGCATCTTCCCGCAGCTACAGGCACCTCCCCCTTCCCCCAGCTACAGGCACCTTCCCGCAGCTACAGGCACCTCCCCCTTCCCCCAGCTACAGGCACCTCCCCCTTCCCCCAGCTACAGGCACCTCCCCCTTCCCCCAGCTACAGGCACCTCCCCCTTCCCCCAGCTACAGGCACCTCCCCCTTCCCCCAGCTACAGGCACCTCCCCCTTCCCCCAGCTACAGGCACCTCCCCCTTCCCCCAGCTACAGGCACCTCCCCCTTCCCCCAGCTACAGGCACCTCCCCCTTCCCCCAGCTACAGGCACCTCCCCCTTCCCCCAGCTACAGGCACCTCCCCCTTCCCCCAGCTACAGGCACCTCCCCCTTCCCCCAGCTACAGGCACCTCCCCTCCCCCTTCCCCCCTGAAGCTGGAAAAATATGGAAGCATGCGATTCTCCCCCAAAGGTGGGCGCGGCAGTGTCGAGGTTTGCCAGAAGAACACACTGCCTGTGGACGATGCAGCCTCTTTTCGTGATGCTATGGACACTAGGATGGAGAACGCCTTGAAGAAATCGTTTACTGCGGCAGGAGCAACCTGCAGACCTTCTATAGCCATAACATCTGTGTCGAGTGCAATGAAGGGAGTTAAAAGATCCCAGATAGTGGGATCACGTTAGATGTAGTGAGGTGCTTTAAGCTCTACCTTAGCTGGAATGTGGAACTTAACCCATTTGTGAGCACTGCCATGGAAGGACTCTCCAGGAAAAGAAAATTATGGTTAGTTGGGTATCAGTTTTCTATTTTTTACAGTCTGTGTACGGTTATTAGACAGTGTCTCTCGTGCATGGCAAAAGTTGCCACATTTGTAGTTGTGGAATTTATTTAAATGGGTGGAGAATTGTCAAAATATATAATAAAACTTGTAATTCCTTACTGTAACATTGGGAAATGTACATACTGTATATCCTCTAATGGGAGGGGGGTGGGTGTGCTTGAAGTGGTGATATGTTGGGTATTTAATGATGAACCCTGATGTGTTTTAGTTGACCTTCTCTTCACAGGTACTGGTATAGGTTGCGAACTGATGTCAAAGGTCATCTATTACCATGACCTACAAATGAAATAATTCCTTGGATTTGGGGAGCCTTGAGTAAAAAGAAACTTGAGCCTTCATTTCCCTGGGGCAATGGGAAATCAAAATGGCTGTTTTTGCTGATCGGTCAAATGTCCAAATTGTGTAGGATTTTTGTTGTATTATTCTTTACCTCCTCGTTTGATTATCTTCTGTCTGTGCATAAATGTTTTAGTAATTTGTTAATGCTGCAAAACCGTGAGCTTTGTACCACAAGTGATATTCTCAGAAAAGTGGGCTCCTGTCTGTCAGGTAGTGTTTTCAGCATTCTTGTCCTTAATGTAACAAAGTGTTTTATTCCCAGTAACTTACAGCCCTTTGAACCTCCATACGATCAAGGTCAAGTCAAAGTCAGTCCTTGCAGCTGTCCCAGCTAGCTGCACATTACCACAGCTGCTACTGAGCTGTATTGTTACAACAGTTTTGCATAGACATTATGGGCATATCTTTTATTTCTTTTTTATGTTGTCGCACTGTTCCTCTGGGAAAACAAGTGTATGAACTACACATTCTCATACAGCCAAGGAGTATTTACTGTTTTCTTAATGCAGAGATGAGTTTGACATTTTAAATTACATTCAGATTTACAGCACAGTTTCTGATTTGCTGTAAATAGTGATCACACACAGACAATATTAGCATTGCACTTATGGTGCACATTTGCATTTTTCTCTTGATGTATGTACATGCTCAAATTAATGGCATTGCACAAGCAAATTTAGCCATATCGTTTTGAAGGTCATATTCCTTGCATTATAAACGTGACAATCCCACTTACCAATGTACTAATTATTTAAGTAAATACCCTGGAAGCCCCCAGCAACCTATAACACTCAGCCAGTATAGTGGTTGTTTAATCGTTTAAAATAAATATATTTTGCGATCTTTAGCTCAAAAGCAGAACCAAAAAAGGTCAATAACCATTATCACCAGAAAAGCAAATACCAAAATGCTGCTTTTGTTATAAATTAGCAGCTCATACTAAGGAAAGAATGCTGTAAAAATGTATTTTTAAAATATTTTATTAGGAAATAATACATTTTTACCTCTTGAGTGTCCTGAGCACCATCATGATAATACATGGTTACATTAAATGAACAGGGTTATACATTATAGATATATAAAGACATTGCATGCACAGTTAAAGATAATATGTTATAGGTGTATGCAACAGTTACAGACCAGATTAAAATGTGAGACCACTTTAGTCTTGAAAGAACTTTGGCTGGTGGCGGCTGTGAGAGTCTCAGCTTGATTGTTCCAGTTGTGAGGTGCATGGTAAGAGGATGAGCAGCCGGATTCTTCGTTGGCCTTTGAGACTGTGAACAGTCTTTTAGTGTCAGATCTCGGGTGATAATAGCTGCGTGTCGTAGGGCTGAAGAGCTTGTTCAGATGGGCAGGAAACTTGACCAGAAAGTATTTGAAGGCAAGACCGGTAAAATTAACTTTGCGCCTAAACTCAAGTAATTAGACTGTAAGCTCCTCGGGGCAGGACTCCTCTTCCTTAATGTTACTTTTATGTCTGAAGCACTTATTCCCATGACCTGTTATTTATATTATCTGTTAATTATTTGATTACCACATGTATTACTACTGTGAAGCGCTATGTACATTAATGGCGCTATATAAATAAAGACATACAATACAATGGCCAATCTATTTTTTTGAGCATTTTGCAGTGATGTGTGTTGTAGAACAAAGTGACATTGAGTTGTAGAGGGTGTCTAGTTTGCTATGGTGAGTATGACAAAGATGCAGAGATCGGGCATGGTTTATTGAGCACAAAGCCACATATACTTCCATTTATTTCTAGTGGAAAAAAAAAACTCTTGTATAACATTTTCTTAATATTTTTATCCCTCCATAAGACATTTATGTTTGCAGCTCCCTCAAGTACACTTGCTCCATTAAAATAATTTTCCCAGCTCTTATCTTATGCCCACCCCCTACCTCATAAAATGTTTTCCACCCACATGATATTTACTAAGCTCTCGCTGCAGTTTCCATAAGGTTGGGGAGAACTCCAAGGAATCCACCTCTTATTTGAGAATCGTCTTGTGAACTTGTTAAACTCCCTCAATACAGATATTCAATTTAATATTGTTTAACGTATGAAATACTTGTGTTCTTGATTGGGCAAACTAATTCACAATCTGTTAATAATAATAGCATGTTCTTGTATAGCGCTGCTAGTTTTACGTAGCGCTTTACAGAGACATTTTGCAGGCACAGTCCCTGCCCCGTGGAGCTTACAATCTGTTTTTGGTGCCCGAGGCACAGGGAGATAGGTTGACTTGCCCAAGGTCACAAGGAGCTGACGCCGGGAATTGAACCAGGCTCCCCTGTTTCAAACTCGGTGCCAGTCAGTGTCTTTACTCACTCGTACAATAGACAGATGTATAGAAGGACAAAAAGTATTGTTCTCCCTTCATGTTCAAGTAGTACTGTACTAGAGTTCTCATAAATAGGCATTCTGAATTTGTGCAGAATCATGTGCTTTCACAGTCAAAGATTATATTAATGGTTTCCACCAAACCCTGGTAACGCCTAGCTAACCTCGTGCCTCTTCTACTAAACATTAGTAGCCCCATTGTTCTATTATAGTGTTATACTTTTTTATTTATAAAATGTATTTATGTATTTTTAAATAGTGTGTGTGTGTATATATATATATGTATATATATATATATATACACAGTGGTCGACAAATCACCCAAAAATCTACTCGCCACCTAGTACCACACGTGTGCTGCTTGGGCCAATAGGAGCTCGCCACGATGTTAAATCCACTCGCCCGGGGCGTGCAAATGTATAGGTTTGTCGAACACTGTATATATATATAAATGCCTGGTGTGTTTTATTATTCCATATAAGTAGATGATTCTTTTAGACTGTCCTGTCTTAATCTCAAAGGCTTCTTGAGGGGATCGCTGCATTAACACACACACAAATATTGTTTTTTCTTTAAATCATGATTTTAATCTGTGGCTTCTCTGTGGTTACCATGGTAATCTTGAGGCTACCCTAGACTCTGGGGGGAGCGCTATTTTAACCTCCCGGTCGTTTAATATTTCAAACTGTCTTATATTTTCTAAACGAACTATGAGATTAAAAAGTGTTGGAAAGGGCATGAGGATATCTTCCATTAATGAAACAAATAAAAGGCAAAAGCCGACCAGCACAGCCTGCTTTAAATAGAAGCGTGAAGTCAGAGGGTGGAGAGCAGTGATGTCAATGAGGTGTGGAGGATTTTTTTTAGATGACCTTTACTCGCCAAAAAGGATTGTCTGAACGGTCTTACTTTCCATATTCCCTTTATTACGGGTTCTTGGGTTATTGAACTTGGATGCAATAAATGTTGCATTGAACATGAAATGCACATTTTCATCTCGCCACCAATGTTAAGATAATAATGAACATATTTGCTTATTTTGCACTGGTGCATGTTAACATGTACATTGCCTGTGATATTGGCCGTTGTTCTGAATGTAGGCCTTCTTTTTGCACCTGTTTGGGGGGAGGATCAGCTTCATGGGTTTACTGTTGTTTTGCGGCTACAGTTGTCTGCTACATGTTTTCACATGGTCATGAATGGAGGGTTTTGCTGTTATGAGTGTCTGGCTGGTTAGTTATGTTTTCTGTACATTATGAGGAAAGGAGAATACGGAGACACAATCTTTGACCCGCTTGCAACACATTCAGCATCATGACTTGTGTCTTATTTTATAAGCTACTCCTTATTTGAGTTCTCGTTCTACCATATATGATCCTTTTATTTTAATATATCTGACACTGATCCAGAAATGTCAGCTTTTCATTTTTATGTGCCAAGTGTAACATTAATATCCTAATCGCTTTAATTCTGTGGCCCTTTTCAACATGCTGGGAATCGACCTTGCCTTCCTCTGGAATATTTAAACTCTGTTCATTTTAGTTCATGAATCCTACCCAAGCAAAGGTATTGCAGCTTCATCGCATATTGTATAGGAGCCGATGTATCAAAAACATACCTTCAATTTGCTCTGCACAGCTCCTGATGCTCGCTATTCGCTGGTAGGGAATTGTTCATGTTTTTGTGTCGTGATAGGCGCATGCTGCACATGTAAAGTATGCTGTGTTCATTCATTCTGCATAACAATATATATATATATTTTACATTGCCTGCATTGAGTTTTGCCGTTTTGTCCATTGCTCAATATACATAGAACTGCTGCAACAAACCTAAAATCCATTGCTTACCCTTCCCAAAACTGGATCATATGGTGTGCCAGATAACTTTGCCAAAAGCCCTACTGCTCCTCGTAGCAAGACGGAGTCCTCCAAACTAGTTTTTTTTGTTTGCCCATCTGAAGAAAAGCAGGACATATTTGAGTTAATGTGGGTCCATGGCTACAAATTCAGGAATTTGATACAAGCCTACACAGCAGCAATTGGTTTAATTCTCATTCATCTCAGGGGAAAATGTTTCTTAAGTGCGTACCTCCGAAACTTTTAAATGATTCACATGCAGATAGTATGGTCGGCCAGGGTATCAAGTACACTTGGCCCAATTCACACAGACCTGAATCAGAATCCGCATCTCCAGTGGATTTCCTAGTTGCCAGACACCTTTGATATGTTTGCCGTTGTGTTGGATTGTCCCAGAAGTTTTTTTTCTCCCTTAAAGATGTCCAAAAATTATTTTTAGGAATCTTAATGTTACACTTAGAATATTTGCTTTGTTTTTATTCAGATCTGTGTCCATAGACTTGTATTGCAATGGTTAGAACAGAGATTTCAAACAGGAGGGTCACAAACCCCCATGGGTTCGTTATGTCTTCTAATTGGTTTGCCAATTAGTAAGGCCCCAAACGGACCGCTATAGCACCCACACCAAGGTTCAATTATATCAAGAGCTTCCAAAGTTGCTCGCCAAAATGCTTTGCATCCACAGCGGCAAGACATTGTGGGGGTTCGCTTTGGGAACTCTCGCAGTAACTGACAGCTTTACCACCCATGATGTGTGCATACACTGAGGGGCACTTTGGGGACTTATTAAGCACGTTTCCCCCACAATCTCGGGACACTACTGCCTGGGATCAGTCGCACAGTTTTGTTAGCGATAGTCTGGTAGGAAATAATGTACAAATTATGGGTTTGTGGTACACATTTTCTAGCAAGGGATGCACAATGTAAAAAAGGCTGGAAACCACCTGGTTAGAGGATGTGGAAAATGAACGTTGACTAAAACGGAGAACTAGGGATCACTGACCTATCTATACCTGTTAACGTGGTACGCGTGTCTCTGAGAAAACAGTTTCATTCCATGAGCATCACTTGCCAAATAATGTTTTTACGTTACTGCTATACAGCATCTGGAGGCTGGGGACATATGGAAAGTGTTGTAATTGGTGATATTATCCCCCTTTCTTTATTGATGTTTTACAACCTGCTTCAACTTGGCCGGGGGAATCTCCTGTTGAGTTGTTGGGGAGAAATGTCAATTTCACGGTTTTTGGTATGAAAAAAAAAATAATACATTTTTGTTCAATTTTTGTTGTAATTATGGGGAAAAAAACCCTCAAAAGAAAGCAGGACATTTTGTGAAAGTTGTGAAATTCAAATATTTTCACTAACGTTTGCGACTCTCTATTTACCCAACTCCACCCATCTATATTTATTTTTTTGTTTGTTTTTAAGGGGAATCATGGATTTATTCCAAATATGAGCATTTCTCTGGTTTTCTTTGACGTTCATATTTCAAACCTGCAAACCTGCCCATCAGCTGTGTTAAAGGAGTGGCTCAGTGAGTAAAGACACTGACTGGCACTGAGTTTGAAGTAGGGGAGCCTGGTTCAATTCCAGGTGTCGACTCCTTGTGACCTTGGGCAAGTCACTTTATCTCCCTGTGCCTCAGGCACCAAAAACATAGATTGTAAGCTCTACGGGGCAGGGACCTGTGCCTGCAAAATGTCTCTGTAAAGCGCTGTGTAAAACTAGCAGCGCTATATAAAAACATGCTATTATTATTAAACCAGAGTCTGATTAGATGTTGCGGGTTTTTCATTGGCTCATTAGACTTTAAACTAAACAATGAAGCTTTGTGGCCTACTGTACAAATCAATATTACTCCCAACATTAAAGCTTAGCATTTCTTCATGTTACCTGCATATTTTATACATACAGTATGTGACGTAATAAAACAGAAGAGCTGTAACTGTTCTAGTGAGTATGTTGTGATGAGTTTACTGACTAATGGGAACACACCTAATACATCGATGACAGAGGCTTAGCGCTGGATATGATACAATAACCACTGCTCTGTGTTATCGACATGCTTTATATTGTATTGCAATAACTTAATAGCCAATATCACGTGTCAATACAACAATGATTGCCCATATTGGCAGTAGAAGGGAGTTTGTTATAACCTAATTGTAAATCTAAATGAATGTCTCTGTTGATATTCGTTAAATAGCTAATGCCTTATTCCTGTTTTTTTTTTGTTTTTTTTACATATTTAATTTTTTTTTAATTTGCTTTTGTTGGATGTTACAGAAAAAAGAAAAGGGAATGAATGTGAAACATATGCTGTAGGTTGCTCATGTTACATGTACTGAATAAAATGCAGGTTTACATAAATAATTTATACAGGTTTATGCTGGCTATGTACAAGCAGAATTACGTTTCCATTGGAAAAAAATCGTACATTTCTTAGCACCCAAAGTGCTTAAAATGACTTTGTGCCAAAAAATGGTTTGAGTTAGTTAAAAGACTTGAAAGTTTCTCAATTCTCAGAATATATCACACCCCCCTCTCTCAGAGTTGATAGAGAAGGTGGGGATTGTTTATTCCACAAGGCTGCTATGGCACATCTAGTAGCTGTGTAAATATGAGTTATACGTTAATTGCCAGATTTATTGATACGAGTTATTGGTTTATTTAGAAGAGCTTACCAATGATCAAAACTCATATTTCAATGTAGTACCTTATTTATCAAATTCTAAGCAGCTTTCCATAGTAAGAGGAGTTTGGGACATGTCTACCACATATGGTAGAAAATGATGCCATTTTGTCTGCAGCCTATTGAACATAAAGGGGAGTTTCCAGGGTAGATGACAGATAATCTGGTGATGGTCAAATACAATCCTGAAGAGTAGTTTGTCGGCATTTACATCACTGTGCAGATGTAGCTTTCCGAGGCTGATTTCTTGCGTGTGTGTGTGTGTGCGCGTGTGTGTGTGTGTGTTTCCCCCCCCCCCCCCATGGAGAATTTGCCGGCATTTTTAAGATTTTATTCCCCCTATAGAAAAACGTTTTTCTTTGTGCTGCAATATATATTAAGAGTTCTATGAGTTCTTGTCGGCTGTAAGCTCCTTGGAGCAGGAATCACTTTCCTGTCTGTCTCGATCTATGTGTACTCTTTTGTCATACAATGTTATTGTACTTTGCTGCGGAAAATGTTGGCGCTTTGTTTGTTTCACAGACGGGCTGCAGCACCCACGTGCCACGGCCCCTTTGCAAACCGCGATTGTAAGCTCGTCGGAGCAGGGACTCCTTTCCCTAACTGTTGCTTTTTTGTCTGATGTGCTTCTTCCTGTTGTGTTATTTGTATTTTTTCTTTATATTATGTTGCATGTATT
Organism: Ascaphus truei; assembly: GCF_040206685.1. NCBI lineage: Eukaryota > Metazoa > Chordata > Amphibia > Anura > Ascaphidae > Ascaphus > Ascaphus truei. Next base: position 245,000,566 of record NC_134485.1, on the reverse strand, counting down.
ACTGCTTTGAAGCGTTATATGCATAAATGGAGCTATATAAATAGTTATACCTACATGTACACACACACACACACACACACACACACACACACACACACACCAGCTCAGAGTGGTCATGTGTTCGCAGTGGCCCTTAAGCCAGGAACTCTTCCATTTCCCTGCAGTGCAGATCGGAACACAGAACTCTGCGGGCAAGAGGTTGGCGTCACGTTATGGGGCCCCTGGAGTGCCACACCCCATGATGTAGTGGTTACGTGTTGGGGCACCCAACGGGTTAAAGGAGAGCAATGTCCGGATATTACTTCCAGCAATGATGGGCAAATAATTTATTGATATGGTTTTGTTGCAGAAGGACAAGTTGATGTGAACATTTAGGGCGATGGAAGATTTGGAATATGTAATTGATGCTGCTCTGAAGTATGAGAAGTTAATAGGCATATAAATTTCATTAATCGCTTCTGTATTTTACCATTCTACCTGTACTCGTTTCCCGCGTGCCCTTGTCCATGTTAAGATGTCTTTGTTGTTTTTTGACAGGCCGGTGGGGATGCCAAAAATGGAAAAAGTTTACTTGCACAATCCTAGTTCAGAAGAAACGATTACTTTAGTATCAATATCTGCAACAACATCGCACTTTCATGCATCTTTTTTTCAAAATAGGGTAAGTACTTTCTACAAATGATTCACATGTGACATTGGTTTATTTGCTTGGTAATACCATTATTATTATTATTTTTTAATAATTTCAAGATGGTTATAAATGAATGTTTAAGGGAACTCTATCAACAAAAAAAAAAAGATCCCTTCACCGGAGTTATTGACCTAGTGAAGTAAAATCGAAAAAAATGTTTGTAGGTTCGAACCCCATTGTGGGTATTTTTTTAATTTTTTTTCTTTAATCTTGATAATGAGACCCTTCCTTTTTGTTTATGGATGTGGGGGTCGTAGAAAGCGTGTTGAAAAATATCAACCTAGCCAACAATATATCAATAATAAGGAAACGTTCCAATGGAAGCTGCACACATTACAGCAGGGAGTGCAATGTTTCGGGGGGGGGGGGGGGGGGTGAGAGAATCATCCCCATTTGTCATGTGCCCAATGAATACAAAAATAATGCAGAGGAACCCCTTTCCAACAAAAGTTATGGTGAAGGACATGTTAACAGCATCAAGACCTGTGATCTGATGAAAGCTCTGAGTTCTGCATCCTTAATTTACCATTTGAATCATTATGCTCTGCATTAAAAGTAAAATAAGTCCTGGTTCATCCATACATACAGTATGACAAATGCATAAACTGCTGGAAAGTTCTGATAGTCAGGTGTGCTGTGCCCAGCCAGAAATGTATGTAAAAGGCAATGGGTCCTGCTAAGCTGCACGTTTGTGTGGCAGGCTGTGTGACCTGTTTATATGGATGGCACCTGTTACTGACTTCTCAAAGCTAGATTGTGCTGTCTGCTTTAGACTGGACTGAGTTGGCAAAGTATAAATCTCACAATTGGTATTGATCAAATTGCTCTGTGCTGATCTAATTAAACTAGAAATGAGACATCTTGCGCAATGCCTTGGCCCAATTTGAAGAGGTATGCAGATTTTTGCTATCTGATATATTGCAATCTGATATATTGCAATCTGCTCTATAGGTGTTAATATGCCATTGGTGATCTCCATTGCATGCTGTATAGGGAGTGGCACGTTAAGTCATCTATGTGCAAATCATTTCTGTTAAAGGCCCATATGTAAAAATCATAATTAAGAAAATAAATGACCACCTTCACCCCTTCTAAAAATATCACATTAATTGAATTTCCAGTAAAGGATTTAAAATTATATTTAATCAATGTAACAGCAAGTGTAATAAATTCTCGATGTGCTGTGCTCTATTAATAGCTCTGTCTTGTAAATGTTCGTGCCGGTCAATACGTAGAAACCAGAGGTCAGCAAACCTTTTGCAGCTTGTACATTTTATTTTATGGCGCTATTATTTTTGGAGCAGTTGTGAAACTCCAGCTGAATGCTGTTTATCAATATAGTGAACAGTTGACAGAGCAAAAAAAAAATTACGTTGATGGCCACATACAATTTCTTTAGTCACCTAGTAGTGTACTTACTATATGTGGGAATGACTTTACGAAATAGAACCATTTGTAAACTGAATTCAATATCAACAGAGCTTTTCCTGAAAAACAAAAATACAGTGTGTGTGTGCGTTTACACATACACATAGATATAGAAATATAGGTAGATATATATATATATATATATATATATATATATATATATATATATATATATATATATATATATTATACACACACTCTTGTATATAGAGGTTTGCAGACTTCATTGCTCCTGCTGATCACACTACACTTCCATTTCCATAGGATGCACACACATACTTTACACAGATTATGAACTGCATCCAGTATCTCTTTAGTCATCTTGTATTGCCCTTTGTGTTTTTACAAACATGAAGGTCTCAGTATTCCAATAAACAGAACTGCTAGCCTTAGTCAGAGGAGCCATTAGAGAATGAGCTTTAAGAATAGGACAGTGTTGGCTGTGCCCTATAAATATGTGCATTTGTTTCTTTACTCTTGAGTCACCCCACGTAACGACGGCCTCATGATGCATTGTACGGCCACTGGTTTTCTCTTCTCATGGATTTGATCCCTGTCTTTCAGAAAATTCTCCCAGGAGGGAATACGTCGTTTGACGTGGTGTTTCTCGCGAGGGTAGTGGGAAACGTAGAAAACACTTTATTTATTAACACCTCTAATCATGGGGTGTTTACCTATCAGGTAAGATAATGAACCTGTAATAACTTATTTGACTCCTGGGGGCTTTAAAATATCAAACTAACATAATTGTATTGCTTAGTTGTAAAATAAATGTGTTCTAAAACTGTCATTTAATTTTCATATTATCCTCTACATTGTAATAGTTGCAACTTCCTTGTTTGTGCCGATACTTTATATTTGCAATAGTGGCAGAGATTGTGCATTACTGTACATGCCTATACATGTAATGTTTATTCTTTACCACTATTGAAATGATAAAGTGTAGAACTGGGGTGTGCGGCGGTTACAGAGGCCTTGCGCTCTTCCTCATGGCATTTAAATGAAATGCCGGGCAATGCGTGCAAGGTCTCTAACTTCCCTTAACTGGTCTCGGGCGGTTTCCAGCGACACGTCGCCATGGTAAAGTTTTTAGGCTGCGGCCCCGTCTGTGTCCCGGCGCTCACGCTCTTCTCCCTTTCCCCCTTGCCCCCTCCCCCCATCCGTCTCGAGTGATCCGGCGTCAAATTTGACGCACGTTACCATGATGTGTTATTTGACGCCGCGTTGTCATGGCGACTTGACCAGAAGCTGAATCCCGGTAAGTTGAGGTTGCAGATGCCTCGTACGGTCCCGTGGCATTTAATTTAAATGTATCTGGGAAGAGCGGGCGGCCTCTGCAACCGCAGCGCCCCCCAGAAAAATCCCGTGCACCCCTGGTGTAGAGTATACAATCACTCACTACTTTTCATTTGGTTGTGACCCGATGCTGTATAGGAGCTTCCCAGAGGGGCACAAAGAGGAAAACAGCAGGCACTCAAACATGCAATCAATAACCACTTCTGTACTGCATCGTTTTCCAACTCGTTTCAGTCCCGGCCGGGATCATCATACAGGATCAAGTGCTCCATGGTGATCCCAGCTGGGATTGAAAGGATTTGGGAAAAGATGAATGTAAAGATAATCTGGTATTGCTTGTATGTTTGAGTGCCTGCTGGTTTCCACTTTGATCAATATAGGTCATGTCTAACAACCGCTGGAGAATTTGCAATAAATGGCTGAAGAAACTACGGTTTTGACAAATTGGCATATATGATAATACTTGTAATTAATATTTTTCACGCAATGAGAAACCCAATCTCATTTTTTCCCTTATATTAGTACAGCTAATTGAACTCTGCACCAGCCAAACATGTGAAATACAAATTTATGATAAGAATTTGCAAACTAGAGGGTGAAATGGTTTGCTGTATAACATTAGGCACTCCTTGATCTTCATCTCTTTCCTATCCAGAGTTCATTAAAAAATACTCATGCGAGAATCAATGTCACCATAGTAGTCTAGTTTTTCCTGAGTTGCTGAGGGGCTATTCCCTGCATCTACCACCACCCTTTGAGTGATGTAGTTCTTTCTCACACTTTATTTTCCACACCACCGCATCACCCCCCGAAGCGGATGCCGCCACAGCAGCACCCCCCCCCCCCCTGAAGCGGATGCCGCCACAGCACCCGCCCCTCCAGAGGCGGACACCGCTGCTGAGGCAGCAGCCTACCTCCCGCCCCGGGCAACAAGCGGGGAACCCCCCCCAGCCAGCAAGCGGGGACCACCCCCCCAGCCTACCTCCCGCCCCGGGCAGCAAGCGGGGATCGGGGGGCAAGGGAGGAGGAGATCAGGGGGAGGAGATCGGGGGAAGGGGATAACCCAGAGCTGCCAGCCGGCCCTCTTCCCCGCGTCAACCCAATGAGGGAGGGGGAGTATTTATTTAAAAAAAAAAAAAATTGGGCGCTAGCAGGGGAATTCATAGAGCCGCAGCACGGCTCGCCAGCGGCCTAAATCCACTCACCACGGGTGTGTGGTTATGCCTATTTGTCATACACTGTCTATATACATATACCGTTGAACAATGTACTTGCATTTCTTTTAATCAACTCTACTTTTCACAACGTCCCTATTCTTGGCCCCCAGAAAGGCTCACATAACTTTTAGGTGAGGTGTAATTGATGATCAGTAAAATTATAACACAACTTTTTTTGTTAAATAGGTTGGCGGAGAGTTTAAATTATGATGGAGGGGGGAGGGGAATGTAACAGTTAACCAACTAAATAGAATATATGAGGAAACCAGGAGTTATGGAGGTAGAATGGGGGCAAGTGCGAGTTTGACAAGCAGTGAGACACCCATAGTATATACAGATAATACTAGAAAATTTCTAAAGACTAAACCAAGTTGGCGCAGAAAAGATAACAGTACAGGCTGAAAAGAAATATAAATGCATGCTTGCTAATGCAAGAAGCCTGACAGATAAAATGGGGGAGCTTGAATTAATAGCTGCAAGGGAGCAGTATGATATCATAGGCATTACTGAAATGTGGGATGAAACTCCGGAAATACATGACTGGACAGTTAATTTAGAGGGCTATTCCCTTTTTTGGAAGGATCGAGCAAATGGAAGAGGAAGTGGAGTATGTTTTATATGTTAAATCGGATCTAAAACCTATTATAAGGGATGATGTTTATGAAGGGAATGATGAAAATGTAGAGATCTTGTGGATAGAAATTAGCAGTGGAGGTAAAAGTAAAACGAAAATGTTTGTAGGGATATGCTATAAACCACCAAATATCTGTGAGATTGAGGAAGCTAAAATAATTTTGCAAATGGAGAAGGCATCAAAACTGGGTCATGTTTGCATAATGGGTGATTTTTAATTATCCAGACAGACTGGGTCAATGAGATTAGCATTACAACAAAAGGAAACAGGTTTTTGTGGGTGCTTAAAGACAATTTTATGACCCAAATTATTGAGGAACCAACCAAGAGAGGAGTGGTACTGGATTTGGTAATATCAAACAACTAGCTGAGAGACCCGGCGTTGCCCGGGATGTAATGTTCCCGTTCCTCTCTCTCCTCCCCCCTCTCTCTGTTTGTCCCCCATTCACATCAATCCAGTCCCCCCCCTCCCTCCCTCCCTCCCTCCTTTACAGCTTCATGTAGCGTGTGTGCGTCAGTCACTGTGTGTTTGCTCGCGCGTCAGTGAGTCTGAGGCAGAAACACAAACACACACAGACTGACTGACGCACACACAGTCAGTGTGTGCCTCAGTCAGTGTGTGCGTGCGTCAGTCAGGCTTTGTGTGCGCGTCAGTCAGTGTGTGCGTGCGTGCGGCAGTCAGTCAGTGTGTGCGCGCGGGGCATCAAAGGCAGGGGGGGGCGTCAAAGGCAGGGGGGGGCGTCAAAGGGAGGGGGGGCGTCAAAGGGGGGGGGGGCGTCAAAGGGAGGGGGGGGGTGTCAAAGGGAGGGGGGGGGCGTCAAAGGGAGGGGGGGGGCGTCAAAGGGAGGGGGGGGGGCGTCAAAGGGAGGGGGGGGGCGTCAAAGGGAGGGGGGGGGCGTCAAAGGGAGGGGGGGGGCGTCAAAGGGAGGGGGGGGGCGTCAAAGGGAGGGGGGGGGGCGTCAAAGGGAGGGGGGGGGCGTCAAAGGGAGGGGGGGGGCGTCAAAGGGAGGGGGGGGGCGTCAAAGGGAGGGGGGGGGCGTCAAAGGGAGGGGGGGGGCGTCAAAGGGAGGGGGGGGGCGTCAAAGGGAGGGGGGGGCGTCAAAGGGAGGGGGGGGCGTCAAAGGGAGGGGGGGGGGCGTCAAAGGGAGGGGGGGGGGCGTCAAAGGGAGAGGGGGGGGGCGTCAAAGGGAGAGGGGGGGGGCGTCAAAGGGAGAGGGGGGGGGCGTCAAAGGGAGAGGGGGGGGGCGTCAAAGGGAGAGGGGGGGGGCGTCAAAGGGAGGGGGGGGGGCGTCAAAGGGAGGGGGGGGGGCGTCAAAGGGAGGGGGGGGCGTCAAAGGGAGGGGGGGGCGCCTCAAAGGCATGGATTCCTCCCCCTGCATTTCCTGCAGTGGACAGGAGGGGGGGGGGCAGTGGACAGGAGGGGGGGGGGCAGTGGACAGGAGGGGGGGGGCAGTGGACAGGAGGGGGGGGGCAGTGGACAGGAGGGGGGGGGCAGTGGACAGGAGGGGGGGGGCAGTGGACAGGAGGGGGGGGGCAGTGGACAGGAGGGGGGGGGGGCAGTGGACAGGAGGGGGGGGGGCAGTGGACAGGAGGGGGGGGGGCAGTGGACAGGAGGGGGGGGGCAGTGGACAGGAGGGGGGGGCAGTGGACAGGAGGGGGGGGGCAGTGGACAGGAGGGGGGGGGCAGTGGACAGGAGGGGGGGGGGCAGTGGACAGGAGGGGGGGGGGCAGTGGACAGGAGGGGGGGGGCAGTGGACAGGAGGGGGGGGGCAGTGGACAGGAGGGGGGGGGGCAGTGGACAGGAGGGGGGGGGCAGTGGACAGGAGGGGGGGGCAGTGGACAGGAGGGGGGGGCAGTGGACAGGAGGGGGGGGGCAGTGGACAGGAGGGGGGGGCAGTGGACAGGAGGGGGGGGGGCAGTGGACAGGAGGGGGGGGGGCAGTGGACAGGAGGGGGGGGGGCAGTGGACAGGAGGGAGGGGGCAGTGGACAGGAGGGAGGGGGCAGTGGACAGGAGGGAGGGGGCAGTGGACAGGAGGGAGGGGGCAGTGGACAGGAGGGAGGGGGCAGTGGACAGGAGGGAGGGGGCAGTGGACAGGAGGGGGGACGCAGTGGACAGGAGGGGGGACGCAGTGGACAGGAGGGGGGGGCAGTGGACAGGAGGGGGGGCAGTGGACAGGAGGGGGGGGGGCAGTGGACAGGAGGGGGGGGCAGTGGACAGGAGGGGGGACAGGAGGGGGGACGCAGTGGACAGGAGGGGGGGGGCAGTGGACAGGAGGGGGGGGGGCAGTGGACAGGAGGGGGGACAGGAGGGGGGACGCAGTGGACAGGAGGGGGGGGCAGTGGACAGGAGGGGGGGGCAGTGGATAGGAGGGGGGGGCAGTGGACAGTGACACACACACACACACACACACACACACACACACACACACACACCTCAGTTGATGCGCCCTTTCTTTAGTTCCGTTTGGCGCCGGAGGTGGGGAGCGACACCTACCTGTACTTCCGGGCGCCGCCACCGTCTGACTCGGCGCCGCGAGGGAGGAAGGGGGTCCGCCATCTTACGCGCCGCGTGGCAGCTGCGGGAAGCGAGGTGATTTGGAGCGGGGAGGGGGGAGAGGTGATTTGGAGCGGGGAGAGGTGATTTGGAGCGGGGAGAGGTGATTTGGAGCGGGGAGAGGTGATTTGGAGCGGGGAGAGGTGATTTGGAGCGGGGAGAGGTGATTTGGAGCGGGGAGAGGTGATGCCGCTGGGGAGGGGGAAGAGGTGATGCCGCTGGGGAGGGGGAAGAGGTGATGCCGCTGGGGAGGGGGAAGAGGTGATGCCGCTGGGGAGGGGGAAGAGGTGATGCCGCTGGGGAGGGGGAAGAGGTGATTTGGAGAGGGGAGAGGGGAGAGGTGTGTGTGTGTGTGTGTGTGTGTGTGTGTGTGTGTGTGTGTGTGTGTGTGTGTGTGTGTGTGTGATTTATTTTTTTGGACCTTTGGCCCGTCACTCCGCCTCAGGCCAATGAGAGGTGTGGGGGGCGGGCCAAGGGGGTGGTGTGAGTGTGTGAGGCCAATGAGAGGTGTGCGGGGGCGGGCGGGCCAAGGGACCAATGAGATTGCCGCTAGGGACACCGGACATCCAGCAGGCAGGCATGCATGCAGGCAGGCAGGCAAACATACAGTGCTTTCACTAATATAGTATAAGATGTAGAAGTAATACAAATATTCAAGTCCTGGAACATTTGGGTAACAGTGATCATAACATGGTCTAATTTGAAATAAATGATCAAAAAACAGATTACATGGGCTCAACAAAGACCTTAAACTTAAGAAAGGCAGATTTTAATAAACTGAGGACTAATCTACAAGAAATTCATTGGGATGATGTTTTTGCAGGGAAAAATGTAGAAGATAAATGGGCAGTCTTTAAAACATTGTTAGAAAAGCACACTCATCAGTGTATACCCTTGGGTAATAAGTATAAAAGAAATAAGTCAAAACCAATGTGGCTAAATAAACAGGTAGGGGAGAAAATGGAAAAAAAGTGGCAGGCGTTTAGATTCTTTAAGTCAGAAGGGACAGAGACATCGTATCAGAATTATAAGGAATGTAACAAAAATTGCAAAAGGGCAATCAAATGAGCAAAAATGGATAATGAAAAAAGGATTGCAATAGAAAGTAAGATCAACCCTAAAATGTCCTTTACCTTAATAACAAAAAAATGAGAAAAGAAAATATAGGACCCTTTCAGTGTGAGATGGGCAGGCAGATTATTGGAGATAAGGAAAAAGCAGATGTATTAAACAAATTCTTTGCCTCTGTGTTTACCAGGGAAGAATCAATTTCAATTTTAGTGCCGCAGGAGGAAGCCACAACCTCCCTATTAATGACCAATTGGTTAACTGAGGAAGGAGTTCTTGGGCAGCTTGAAAAAATTCAAGTAAACAAGGCACCTGGCCCCGATGGCATACATCCAAGAGTTCTCAAGGAGTTAAGTTCGGTAATAGCCAAACTTGAAACTTGGGCAGGTAAATGGCAGATGAGGTTTAGTACAGATACATGTAAGGTTATGCATTTGGGAAGCAAGAACAAACTGGCAACTTACAAATTAAATGGGGATAAATTAGGGGAATCCTTGATGCAGAAGGATTTAGGAGTGCTTGTAGACAAGTCTTAGCAATAGTGCCCAAAGTCATGCAGTAGCTGCTAAGGCAAACACGATCTTATCTTGCATTAAATGGGCAATGGATGGAAGGGAAGTAAACATAATTTAGCCCCTTTACAAAACATTAGTAAGACCACACCTTGAATATGGAGTACAATTTGGGGCACCACTCCTTAGAAAAGACATTATGGATCTAGAGTGCAAAGAAGAGCCACGAAATGAATAAGGGTGATGGACAATCTAACTTATGAGGAGAGGCTAGCTGAATTATATTTATTTACATTAGAAAAGAGGCGTCTAAGAGGGGATATGATAACTATATACAAATATATTCGGGGACAGTACAGGGAGCTTTCAAAAGAACTATTCATCACAAGGGAAGTACAAAGGACTCGGGGCCATCCCTTAAAGTTGGAGGAAAGGAGATTTTCACCAGCAACAAAGGAAAGGGTTCTTTACAGTAAGGGCAGTTAAAATGTGGAATTCATTACCCATGGAATGGAGACAGTGATGGCAGATACAATAGATTTGTTCCAAAAAAGTTGGACTTTTTTTTAGAAAGGAATTATATACAGGGATATACCAAATAAGTAAACATGGGAAGGATGTTGATCCAGGGAGAAATCCGATTGCCAATTCTTGGCGTCAGAAAGGAATTTATTTTTCCCCTTATGAGATTTCATTGGATATGACACTGTTTTTTTTTTTTTTGTTTGCCTTCCTCTGGATCAATAAGTATATAGATATAGGATAAAGTATCTGTTTAAATTTAGCATAGGTTGAACTTGATGGGCGTCTGTCTTTTTTTCAACCGCATCTACTATGTAACTATATAACCTTCTGGTAATACATCTGACCATAAATCCTTTGTAGATGATCTTGTGTGTGAGATATTGAGTCCGTAGAACTTTAAATCTTCAGATCTCATACTTGTATTACTGGGATAAATGGTTCAGAGATGTTGCTAGACTGTATCATCCTTTTCAACACCACATGCTTGTGCATTGTTTTGGAGCAGATCTGTGTTTGTAAAACGGAGTGCAAACTATCACAAAATACCTGATTTGTAATATCACAACCTCAAACAACGACATTTGCTGTGAATGAGTTTGCCACTGGTAAGACTCCCTCAGAACGTACAAGATCTGTCAGTGCCTGTAATAACCTGTAGAACCGTAGAGGTGAAGAATGTAATGCTTTGTAAGAGAAAGTTCAGAGCTGATGAGATCTGTGACTTCTGAATTGTGTGTTGTAAAAGCATTTTGTATTTCTCGCAGGTTTTTGGAGTTGGAATCCCCAACCCTTATCGATTGCGCCCATTCATTGGTGCAAGAGTTCCTGTAAATAGCAGTTTTTCGCCTTTAATTAATATTCACAATCCTCACAGTGAACCTTTGCAGGTAGGTGTCCTGATTACCACCTATTCTGTATGATGGCGCACGTTCCATACTTCAGTCACAGCATTTTTAGTCCTAGGGTACAGGCTCTCCACAGATGGGATTTATCCGTCTGTCGCTGCAGTCATTAACTTTAATAACTTGTACATCTTGTAACATGGTTAGCGTGTAAGTCCTTAACTCACTCTTAAGCTTTAATTCGGGGTTTCTGTTTTAAATGACTAAAGTGTTTTCAAATATGTCATGCTAATTGCATGCTCATTATAGTTTTATTGTTGTATACTACTGTTACTTTTGTATTTCTTTACGATACAGCTATTTCAATGATCTGGAGCATTGTTCACCAACCGGGGTTCCGTGGGAGGATGAAAAGGGTGCAGCGGGATTTCCCCGATCTAGAGCAAGACAGTTTCCTCTAGCCTGTTTGGCTGCTGCTGGGTAATGCAGCCAATCAGGAGGAGGTGTCAGGTGCCTGCTTAGTGTGGCCAAGAAGAAGAGTAGGAAGCAGCATGGGCAGTAGAGCTGTGAGGCTTTGTCTCTGTCCTGTGTATTTGTTCTGTCGCGTGTTTTCTGTGACTGTCCTATTGTGTGTGTGTGTGGCTTTTCTGTGACTCTCCCTCTCCCCCCGCTCAGGCTCCGCTTGCCCCCTCTCCCCCCGCTCAGGCTCCGCTTGCCCCTTCTCCCCCCGCTCAGGCTCTGCTTGCCTCCTCTCCCCCCGCTCAGGCTCCGCTTGCCCCCTCTGCCCCATGCTCCGCTTGCCCCCTCTGCCCCACGCTCCGCTTGCCCCCTCTGCCCCACGCTCCGCTTGCCCCCTCTGCCCCACGCTCCGCTTGCCCCCTCTGCCCCACGCTCCGCTTGCCCCCTCTGCCCCACGCTCCGCTTGCCCCCTCTGCCCCACGCTCCGCTTGCCCCATGCTCCGCTTGCCCCCTCTGCCCCATGCTCCGCTTGCCCCCTCTGCCCCACGCTCCGCTTGCCCCCTCTGCCCCACGCTCCTCTCTTCCCCTCTGCCCCCTATGACTGCCCTGCCACCTCTGACTCCTGTGCGCCCCCCCCTCCTCACGCTCTGTTCTGGGTTTTCTGTGACCCTATCCTGTTGTATGGGGCTTCAGCAACTGAGCACTGTGGATGGGGGTGTCCCGAGAAACAAACAAACAATGGCATTAGTTAGCAGAAAGGAAGATTGCAGGTCACGTCAAAATACGAGGCTGCAGGAGACCAAATTAGAGGTGAAAGAGGTCACAGGCTAGCTGCTTCAGCCACTAGTTTAACAGGGGGACATTGTAACAAACTAAAGGGATCTAGTAGAGATTGATCTATAAAAAATGGTGCGTTTTGTGGAATTGGCAAATTCAGAATATATTGATGATTTTTTTTTTGTAATGTGGTGATCATAATAGTTATGCCTATTTGGGCCACTGTCATGCAATAATTAAAGTATTTGAATGTTCTTAGATATTTAAATTAACCTTATTGCAGCGCTGTGTCCGAGTGTGCTATGTAATAAGTGAGTGAATTTGGCATACAAATTATATTATAGGTGATTGCTCAAATCAGGAGATTGGATTAGATCACCCATGAAAATATAAATACAAATGTGGTTATTTTGTGCTCAACATGTGACACACACACACACACACACACACACAGATGTTGGCTATAGGTAAAAATGTGGGTGTGACCTATGTGCATGCAATAGATTGTGTCATAGTTTCTGAGGGTGTGGGTAATAGAGGATAACGAATAATAAACCATGAAGCATAAGATTAGAGATTGACATGGGATAAAAAGTGTGGAATACAAGGCTACAGTAAAGGACCGTGTGTGTGGCAGAGCATATGGACTCTTTCTATGACTCCCAGTAATTTAAGCATTGTTTGTTTTAACAGGTAGTAGAAATGTATTCAAGTGGAGGAGACCTGCACCTAGAGCTTCCGACAGGTCAGCAGGGAGGTACCAGAAATCTATGGGTAAGCATGCCTGCTCCTCAATATTCCACACATCATCTTCTGCATCAAAAGGCATGTTTTCCTTTTTAAAGGCATCTGCAGTTCAGCTGCATTGGAAAAATAAGAATGTACAATGTGGGCCAGCGCTTCAGCCTTTTAAGTCAAGCATTTGTTTCAAAGGCCTCGTTCAGGGTGCAGGCTTCGGAGGGAGGGCGTGCTTACGTGCGAGCTGCCGTGGGACACAAAGTATTCAAATTGAATATTGGTTGTCAGGGTAGCAGCTGCCCTGTCTCCGAAGTAGGGAGTTGATGCTGGCTACAGTTTCAATAAACAACCCAAGTCGTTTTTTGAAGCTGCAGCAGCGTCACTGGGACCTCGGCAGCCAATGAAATTTCAAGACTGCAACTTCGATCCCTAACCTCAGGTCTGTAGCCCCGCCCCCTCCCCGCCTCCTCAACTCCTGAAAAAGTCTGCTGGGGAGGATGAACACACATCGCCCAGCAGACTGCCTCCCGCCCTCGCGAACGCCCGCCCTCCAACTCCTGCCTCTGGCACCCTGAACGAGGCCAAATTCTTCAGTCACCTACTTTTTACGACTATATATCCTTATTCCCACACCTGCATTAAAGGTATTTTTCGATAAAGTATATAACTAATGTAGACCAAACAGATTAGGTTAATTTGATCATTGTTGATTTCCGCAACATTTAATGGTCGTGTGACAGACTTGTTTGTAGTTGCTTTCTCACATACAGAAAAGAAAATCCCTTTGTTTTATTTTTGTTCAGGTATTCTATTGAAAATTTTATACCCAGAAAGAGCGTAGATGAATACTACATTTTAAAGTACATGCTTGTTTTTGGTTTGTGCTTTTAGGAAATCCCACCCTATGAAACAAAAGGTGTAATGCGTGCAAGTTTCTCCTCACGAGAGGCTGACAATCACACCACCTTCATCAGAATAAAAACCAATGCATCTGACAGTGCAGAGTTTATTATATTGCCCGTGGAGGTAGAAGTCACCACAGGTTTGTTTAAGGATACCCTTTTACAGAGTTTTTGTCTACCTAAAGTACACATAGGAAACATGTCAATATAATGTTACCTTTCTTTCCAGCTCCTGGAATCTATTCATCAATAGAGATGCTAGATTTTGGCACATTACGATCACAAGGTATGAACAATCCCATTTAATTAAAATCTGCAGTTGGCATGCAAATAGTGTCTCTTGCCTCCATGTTTTTATATAATTCCATTACCAATGGAGTATCACAGGCTATTGCATCGTAAATCTTTAGGGTGCCCCAGGGCGTAGCTACTACGTCATGGGGTCTGGCACTTCAGGGGACCCATGATGTACGAGCACGTCATAATCCACTTTCTCAGTTTTGATGGGGCGATTGCGATCCAACGTAGAACGCAATCCTACAGTAAGTGGAAATGGCGCGATCACGTGATCGTGAGTTCAGGAGAGGCCTGTGCCACTCTGGCACTCAAAGGGTTAAAGCCGCAGTCTTGCCTGTGTAACCTCCCCTTTTTTCCCCCTTATTTTTTTTTAATTGGATGGGAATCTGGAGGACCCCGGAGCTTGAACTGTGCTAATTTCCAGCTTCACAGACCCGTATCCCTAATATCGTCCTGGGCTTTAAAGTCCGTCCAATAGGAAGTCACAACAGATTAATTTGTGGCTTCCTGTTTGCCTGCCCGTGAAGCGCCGGTACCTTTAACGGTAAATATCTCGAACCAGGATGTCTCCAAAGCTGGAAATAGCACAGTTCAGCTTTGGGAACCCTACAGTTCCCATCATGTAAAAAAATAAAAGGGGGTGGAACCTAAAACTAGCAGCTGCAGTTGCTGCTTTAACCTAAATGTTTAGTACGAGTGGAGAAAAACGTGTTCTCACCAGCTACAAAACTAGGCCACTAGAATCAAGGAGTGTCCTGTTAATGAGGCACTTGGTGGATAAGGCTGCACTGATACTCAAACAGCAATATATACTATATGAGTATAATAATATAGTAATTTGTACTTTCATACCTGGCTAAAGTGGGCGGGAATCATCCGATTTTCTAGATTGAAAGGAAACCCAAGTTTTGGAATTTCCTGAAGATTAGTTACACCGTTTAATTACTGATATCCTTGGTCTCCCAGGAAAATAAGTTCGCAAAGGAGCTACTGAAACAGTTGGCACCCTGGGGTTGGATAGGGATTTAGGTGCCTCCTTTCCATGGTATAGAGGCTCTTCAAATGCAGGATTTCACGAAGTACTGTAAGGAAAATCTGGGAATGAGAGGACAGATGCAGGCAACAGGAAAAACAGAAGTATTTCATACTTTTTCATAATACAGTACGTAAAAATTTGTGGCGGCTAATGTTCTGTGGAGGTTCACATGAGAATCAGCCTTTCAGGTAAAGAATGCAGTACCACAGTGACGTGTGAGGCAGCATAATGGCACGTACTCACCATGGTTTACTTTAACTACTGGATGTCTGGGAGAAGAAAGAGGGGTTACCCGGGTTGTGTAGTGCTTAATAAAAAAATTAAAAAAACATTTGCAGTGCATTGTCGTTTTTAAAACTTTCAATTATTCAAATAGTTGTAATTTTAATGGAAACATAGGAGCGAACCTATGCGCAATTCAGCTAGTTTTTCTCCATCTGTTTTCCAGATCATCCAAATGTTTTAAATCTCCATCTATTAAATTCGGGCACGAAAGATGTACCAATAACTGTAAGTGTGTTTATTGTTATTTGGAGCAGTTCAGAAAGGACGTTATTGGTATACAATGGCATACATGACATTCGTGGTCTGCTGCTGTGGCCCCTTCACCACAGGGATAGGTTACCAAATGACCTATGGCCCCTTTACCACAGGGATAGGTTACCAAATGACCTACGCTTAAAGCCGTAATTCCCCCACCCTTTCATTATTTTTTCTTTAGGCCTGGTCACCAATAGAAAGCGACAATGTCAAGGTGACTATTTGGGAAGATGAGTGGATATTGCATATCGGCTTCTTTAAACAAGCAAAATATAAAATGAGTTTGAACTCTCGAAGTAATAAGGTGCACACTATATTGCAATAATAAAGTCACTGTGCTCCTTCCTATTGCATTAGCAAAACTTTGCTGACATTGGAAGAGACAACCTATAACCAGTCATGCTGAATTGGTCACTACTTTTTGATCGTCTGAGCCTTTTTGCATTCCATTAATACTGAATTGATTAGTGCCCTCTTTTCTTTCTTCCAAATTTCATTCTCCTGCTTTTATATACTATATTTTTATATACTTTTATAAGAATTATACTAATGTTAACATGTGACTTTAAGCTGGAACCCGATCAGCCAACCGTTATCATTGGTTCTCTTCCATTTGTACCCATAGTGTCACACTGCCACGTGATATGAGGACATGGTCACGGATGTCTGAATGATTCCATCAGTAGAATTGCTGTTACAAATTTGCCATTTGTATCTATAGAACCCATGTGTCTCCCGTTTTATTTGAAGATATACTTATGTTTACTGTTGCTAGATGAAGGCTTACGGGGTTATTCATTAAGCTGTGATCGTGCCGGTTTAGTGCGTATATCGCAGGGAAACTCCCATTGACGTCAAAAGGAGTTTGTGCGATCGTGCCCCGATTGGCACTAGCGCAGATTAATGAATCGCCCCCTTAGCAACCTGATTGAGGGAAACATTGAGCTGCTAATCTCTTCTGTCCATATATAGTCTCCTATTGGCATGTTGGCTTTCTTTAAGATGTCTATTGTTTTGTTCACGCTCAGTATTTTCTTTTCGTAGCTGCCAAACAAGTCCATTCAGAAGAATGTGTTTATGTAGTCTAGTATACAATGAAAGCTGTCATTAGTTCTTTCAACTATTCAGTGTAAACGCACACAAGCTCTGCATTGCACTGCCTAATCTACGGTGGGAGACCAATACTGCTACTGTATATGCACTTTCCATGTCTTTGCTGTGCTGGTTAACAACCTATTTTAGAAATGCTGTGATGGCTGACAGGAAGCTGTTTAACTCTATACTCATAGTTCTGATATACTGACCATGTGTGAGTACATGATGATATGAGCTCCACTTATCAGCTAGCAGACAACCATTGTTCCTTTGTCGAACAAAGGTAAAAGTAGAAGGTTCAAATTATTTTATTGGCTCTGGAGCATTGGATAGATTTTTATATTGGTTCTGCAAAGATTCTAAGCTGCAGTTCATCTTTACAGATATATTACACAGGACATTTCGATATTGGCAGATTCTTATAGAAAGAATACCAAAGCTGAGGAACAGTGAGGGAAAGATTTGAGGCAGCAGTGGAAATGTATGAGACTGAAAGAAGACATCCTTGAGAAACAGCATTAGCCATGCTGATGCATAACGAGAGATGAGGAGGACTGTGTATGTAGTAAAGGATTTAATGAAAAACCAGCAAAGGGATTTGAGGAGCACAGACAAATCTGAAACATAATGATCATTCATTTTAGCAGAGTTTGGAATAGATTGTTGAGTAGATCTGTGATATTCAGCACTGACTTGTTTTCGATTAAAATGTGTTCTTTTTTCAAGTTTCATTTTTTATAAAATCAGTCTGGTCATTATTCAAAGGGATCTGTTTTTCCATGATATTTTTTTTTTATTAGTCTTTAATGTCATCAAATATTCTATATAGTAATTCCCTACTGCAGAGAACTGAAAACTCATTACGAATAGCATTCAAGGAATCGGGTCTCCTTTCCTTCCTTCGGACTGCTTTATAAACCTGTATAAATAAAGGTTTCGTCTCTATTTTGTGTAAAACCTTAATTACAGCAGGATATTTAGCTTTTGTTAAGGGTTTATGTAATCTCTTCAAGAGCTAGAAGGGTCCACTCTATATTGTGCTTTGATCGCTTCCAGCACTGGTTAAGATATTATTAAACTTGTATGAAATCTATGGGTTAATAAGTATGTTAGTGTTGTTTTCAGAATGACCTTGAGCTAATGGGAGGGAGATATTAATAGCAATTCCTAAGTGTATTATCTTATGTAGGCCACAGCACGCCTTATTAAAGTTTGACATTTGGTAATTACATTTGTTTGGGAGCCCAGGGCAATGAACCACAGACAAAATCGTGAAAACTGGGGGAAAAAAATATTTTCGAGCTATCAAAATGTCGATGTTTTGTAGGATGTGGCTTTGGAATGTCATATGGCTCATGTAGTGTCTAATAGCAAGCATAGCGTTTCCAAGATAGTGGCAATTCTTAAACCTAAAAGTTATAAAGAAGTAGATTTTGTGGAACAATAGCTAGGGTAACTGTTGCAATTAGTCATTTCTTCATGTGGTATGTTGAGCTCAAATTTGTTTTTGGTTAGAATTGCATTTTTAAACCATGAAGCAACAAAAAACCTGTAGCAAGTTTTTGTATATCTTTATTTATATAGCGGCATCTATGTACAAAGCGCTTCAGAGCAGTAATACACGTGGCATAACAATATGACACATAATGAAAATGAGGAAAAGGAGACCCTGCCCCGAAGAACTTAAAATCTAATTTGTAAAACTAGTGATGGACTATAGTGGTAACTGAATCAGCACACACGGCAGCACGTGTAACATGGGCTTCACGTGTTTCCCCGTTTATGTTGACCCCTAAGCAACTTTCTTCCCGAACTACTGCGACAACATTTTGTCTTGTTATACAAGTCTGTGACAGACAAGCCCAAGAATTGTGCATGAATGTACAGTAAATACAATGCACTCTATATATGGAGGGGTGTCTTGAGGGGGCATTGTATTGGTAGTATAATTTATTTTGTTTTAGGCAGGTTTAAATGTCACAAAAGTCTTTTCTGAGTTTGAGTGCCTGTGTTTTTGCATTTTATGTGGTGAGCATATTTTCGTACAATTCTCCTAGTTATTTGCGATATAACGATGGTTACTATTGTTTCTAGAGTGTCCGATCAACGCCGCAGAACGAAGCAATAACCGTGCACTTCAAGCCAATCACATTGAAAGCTTCAGAGAGCAAATACACCAAAGTTGCAAGCATCAGTTTTGATGGTAAGGATCCATCCATTGACGATAGCGTTATGGGTGTGTTACAGTATGAGGTGTCCTTGTCAGACTGTAGCACTTCATCACTCACTGTCACCATTAAGAGGCCTTAATTGCTTAACTATGCCCATTAGAAACTTGATATCTATGGTTGTGATAACCTTACTGTATACTAAAAAAAAAAATACAAGTTTTTGGTGTGTATTTGACCTATGTTATTGATGAGATGAGAAGTTAACTGTTTGAATGATGCAAAATGTAGTTTACACCCCGAGCTACTAGTTTGTTTCGAGATGAGCACCATTGTGTAGAGACAATCATTTGGTCAATACTGATGAGGTGGCTCTGATGCGTGACCTGAACAATGCAAGCTTGTCTGTGATGGCCTCATCGATTATCAAATGAGGTTAATTTGAGAGCGTTTTACTATATCCCAGATTTATTTTAAAAGTGCCTCGAATGCACTTGATAAACGATCTTCAGGAATCTTACATTCTGATTGTACTTGACATCTGTTACTAATCCATTCATTCACGTCTCCACCCCACACACAGCCCCTCCAGATTTTAAAGCAGCAGTCCTGGGAATAATGCTCATTTTTTTTATTTTTTTATTTTACTGTATGGGCCCCAGAAACTCATTGGGGGTTCACCAATCATCTGCTCCCCCCTCCCCACTCTGGTGGATTGGCTGTCCACTGGGCCCAATTGGGGAAACAAAATGCTGTCCAGGCTCGCACCAGCAGCCAATAGGAAACCTGCCGTTTGCGATTTTCTATTGTTAACCCCGGAGCCATGTTTGATGTCTGCCTCCATATTTGTAGCTTGTGTCAAAACAGATGCACAAACCAGATAAATCTCTGGAACATGATGGGTGGAGGGGGGTTGAGGGAGGGGGGGGGTCCCGGATGTCAGGAGACCACCGATCAGCTGTGGGTTACCCCTCCCCTGCTGGTTCACGTGCAATTAAAAGAATGAAGAAAGAAAAAGAAACAGCAGCCTTGATTGCTACTTTACCTGCGTAACAAAATAAGATTTTTTTTAATGTTAGTCTATTAAAATGTCGAATAAAGCTTTTCCTATGTGTATTTAACATTATAAACAAATACTCTATTCAACATTTGCTTTTCTTTTTTTTTTTTAAGAATCATTTACATTTTATTCTCACCATAGGCTCACATTCAAAGTATTTCCCCTTGTATTTAATGTGCTGTGGTACTGTTCATAGAGCCTGCAATATATTGTTGTGTACATTTGTGAGAATCCCAGGAAGCATATCCTAAAGGACGGCATTGTGGGCATGGTAGTGATTTTGCTTTTCTGATCGCATGGCCGGTACAGTTACGCTCTGTCAATTGAACCAATTTGTGGGCGCAAAGGAACTGTCTATTATTTTATTCTCACAGCATCAAAGGCAAAGAAACCATCACAGTTTTCTGGGAAAATCACTGTCAAAGCAAAAGAAAAGAGTTATCCAAAACTTGAGATTCCGTATCAGGCAGAAGTATTGGAGGGGTAAGTACCCAGATCCATGCATGAACAAGCAAGCACAGCGCCTTCCTTCAGCCACGTTTGCTGCATTCTATGTGTAGAGACCATAAAATGCACCGTCAATAATGGGTGGGCCTTCGGCCAGATATTGGGATCTTGCTTACTTGCTGCTTCTGTTTTAGACATGAATACTTAGCGGTCATATTTTTAAAAAAATTGTAAAATGTACTAGACCGTATCGCTTCAATTGTTGCTTATAAGGCAAAGGGGAATTATTTACACAAATATTTAATGTGGCAGCTTTGCTCTTTACATTCAGACTACATTTTTTAAATACAATTTTAAGATGATATCCCAAAGATTTTAGTTTTTTTTCTTCTTCTCTGTAGTGTAGAAAACACCCGGCCTATGTCAACCATCCCACTTAATGTAGACTGAAAATATCATGTGTGCGGGCATGAGAATGAACACATGGGATCTAGTCATTAAACTGTGATACTGCTGATCACAGCTGTCACACGGGAACTCCTATTGACTTCAATGGGAGCTTTTGTGCAATAGTGAACCTATTCGAATTACAGTACCTCTGTTTAATGCATAGGTCCCTTAGGGTCATATTTTGTATTTCTGGTCCCGTTGCAGGGTTCTTCTATAGGCAGTGGGAAGCTATGGAACCAACCCAGAGACATCTGCTTTTTCCCTGTTGGACTCCTCTGGCCGGGTCTTGACTCTTCATGTGACATTAGGTTATAATTTAGATAGACTAATGCCCACAGGTCATATAGAAACACTTGCTTGAAAAACCAGTGACACCTCATTTGAGCTAAACTCCTGAAGACCAGGAAGAGGGAGTCTTTTATTACTTCAGAAGAAGGTAATTTATCTCAAGCAGTTGCATATCTCCTGGATTTATTAAGAACAGAATATTTTGAACAAGGAGCAAACTAATTCAAACAAACAGGAATTGGCATCCTGATTTGACTATGGGTGAAAAAATAAAAATCCAGCCTTAAAAACATGTAGAGAAACAAGTGCGTTTTGAATATTAATGTCATAAAAGGTGGGTAGTGCCTCCCAACGCGTTCTGTGAGTAGATGATGTCATCCTTTGTCTTCTAAGACCATTCTTCGGTGACACCTGAAGATGGTGTTTTGCCACTTGTCTTGTTTTCCTCTGGTACAGTACTATCTTTTCTGCTGTTGTTTTACCTCTACATTTCCCCATAACTATTCTGTTTTTATTTTCACCACCTGTGTAAAACTATTGATTTAAAGAGTTACCACGTCTAGTACAAGTTCCAACACGGTTGTTGGTCCTTGTTAAATGGCAAAAGGAAAGTAATCTCTCTATGATCCAGGTTCTTTTTGCACTTGATGTGTTTATAAGATTTGATTTTTCTTGTTTGGATTATATTTCACCTCACAAGCAGCCATATAAACTGTAATTGATGTGTTGGCCAAGCCTATAACACAGGATGCTTAGATTAAATGTAGTTTTGTAGATTAAAGATGGATTGTACTTGGCTGTACTGTGCTACAGCAGAAATGTGTTTCACAATAGGCTCTTCACACTGTAGCTTCCTCTCTAATCAAGATATGATCAACAAAATAGTCTCTAATGAAAATGTGTCACTTAGTGTGTGGTAGCAAACATGAGCCTCAATGCATTGAATAATAGTAAATATCTTTTGTCCAGTTGTAAAATATTGGAGACTCTAATTTGCCCTTTTAAGGACGCAAAAAAAGTTATATTGATTAATACCTTTACTAAACAACTTAAGCAAGGAAATCCAAATAATGTGCATCTGTACTATGTGAAGTGGGCCGGTGATTACATTGTGGTGACTTGTTTTCCATCCAACTTCTTGTGTGTTTGTAACCTTTTCTCTGGAAACAGATATTTGGGATTTGATCACGCAGCCACATTATTTCACATCAGGGATAGTCCGGCCGACCCATTGGAAAGAGCAATATACCTGACAAACACCTTTAACTTTGCTGTCCTCATGCATGATGTTTTGTTATCTTCAGATGCGAAAGCAATGTTTAAAGTAAGTCTATCTGTAATAAAGAAAATCTATTGGTCTATTCTGCAAAAAATTATTATGGAATGTATTTCAGTGCCTTTGAGTTATAATTTTCTGCTCCATTTTGTTCTAAACATAGATCCAGAATTTCAGCTCGCATATATTAATTCTACCTGGTGAATCAAGATATATATTCTCGCTACTCTTCACGCCTTCCACTTCTTCTATTCATATAGACAGCAATATATTACTTATCACCAACGCATCCAAGTTCCATCTTCCTGTGCGAGCGTACACAGGCTTTCTTGATGTAAGTATTTTATGCTTCATTGGACTGCATAATTCTCAGTTATGTAGATCGGATTCACGTATCGGCAATTCAGACGTCAAGTTCTACTTTGTATTAGATGATACACCGTTCCCCTTTTTCACCCACATAAGTAAAGTTTGCACTGTGGAAAAAAATATATTGTGTTGATGTATTTAGTATTGTCTAGATTGGGAGTAAAAGAGCCCAAAATTGTAACGCCATTGAAAATACCAGAGCAGAGCGCTCTTATCGGCTAATCAACACATTAAAGTGTAAACGTCCCAGTCCCACTTGGCAAAAACAAAATGGACTGCAGGCATTTGTTTAATGTGTTATGCATTTGGGATTAGTAGCTTTCATGAAAATATTGTACGAGTATACTTTTTAAAAAAAAAAATTTTAAACACTTTGTTTCGTTTACATTTCCATATATAACATACACTTCTACACTCTGGTTGGGAGCTGTGCATAATTGCAAGAGATAAAGGGTTCTGGTTTTTTCCGTAGTGTAAAACAAAACAGTTTGACAAAATAGGAATTCAAATATTTACACTCCGTGTTTGCAGCACGGGACTTTTCCGGGGAGGTTGACCGAAATATGAACTACTGCTCTACAGTGTCTCTTGGTTACAATACAGGGAATATGAAAACATTAGAAATATTCATCTATAATAATCTATTAACCCTTGTCTCTGCCAGAGGGGCCTGCAAATACATTGCAGACTCCTGTCATCAACCGTGTTTACTGCATGGATCACCTCTGTGGCATGAACTCCTCCTTTTGAATCCACATTTTGTCATTTCTGATTTTGTGAATCAGTGAGGGTATTCTGCAATCCACTAAACATAATGCAAAGAGGGAAATCGCTTTTATAATGTGTTTAATTATGTTTCTGGCCCATATTCTAATTAGAGGTCAGAAGAATGAAAAAAAAAAAAAAAATCCCTGCGAGGAATTATGTACACGTATTGCAAAAAAGTGCAATAAAATGAACGGTTACACAACACTAGAAATGTACCATGTAAATGCTAGCCCATTATGGGTTCAAATGATTCCCCATTAAGTCCCTGCAGCCTATACTGTACTTAATTATTGTATCCCGCTGTCACAAAAACTCAATAACAGCTGTCATCTTTACATTTGATTTCTTTGCAGTACTTTGTTTTACCCCCTAAACCAGGGGAGCGGTTTATAGATTTTGGCATCCTAAGTGCTGCAGAATCTAGCAGTCTCCTCATTGCAATTATAAATAGCAACCCCATAGAGGTGAGTAGCCGCGCCTTGATATTGTGTATTCATGCATATTTTGTACTTATACTCTATTATGCTTGGCCTGTACTGTACATTTAGGATGACGTTTGCCATAATCAGTACAGTATGTTCACAAAGCACAAGAGCAGTTTAGCTGTCTTTGTCATGGTGCTGCCTAGATAAAAGTCCTGTGGAAGTGATGTCCTCAGACAGATTGCTGAGCGTAGTCTGGTCTGCTCGTGTCGGGCTTGCAGATGAAATGAAATACTGGTGCAAATTACAGTGTGTTTTACCAATAGGCAAAGCATTTAACTGACTTTACCCTGCGGTATTTATCCGATCGCAGATTCATGGCAACGTTAGTTGCTAGTAGCTGCAAGACTGTACCTTTATTGCAAGACTTGTTCTCAATATGTTCTCCTCTTGAGTTGGTGAGCGCTAAAGAATATCATTCTCATTTTTTGATAGTTGGCTAAAGTAGTTATGGGAGAGTAACTACAGGCAGTTTTTTTTAAATTTTTTTATTTCAAGACTGAAAAATATAAAAGGTTTTGCATCTGGATATTTGCTGCTAAGAAGCAGTAGCCCTTCAAATACGGTATTGTGTTATAAACCAAGGTCTGCTTTAGAAGTTATTAGGTAGGAATGTGTACACGTGTATACCATATCTGAATGTTTATGCATTGCTCATTTTCTTTAGCTGATCATCAAAAGCTGGCACATTATTGGAGACGGTCTTGCCATAGAGCTGCTAACTACAGAGAAGGGCAACAGAAGCACCATCATTGCAAGCCTTCCAGAGATAGAAAATGCCACTGCATCTGACCGTACCTCAGTAAGCGCCTGTCTCCGTTTCTGCTGCTACTACTGCTCATTTCTGCCTTTATTGTTAGAAAGAGGACAATAAAACCCTGCGTTATGGAGAAGTCTTTAGTGCTCCTCCATATGCGTCAGACTCTTGAGGTTAAATAAGACTGTCATGGAGCCTCATACAATGTATAATATGCGGTTTCGTATACTGTATTTTCTTTTGCAATAGTGTCATTTTAATAAAGTTGTTTGTTTTTTGTACAAGTATATGTCATGGCGCGGCTTCTAAGTCTCTGTGCGCGCGCACTTTTGCTTTGCACTATAGCCACCACCCTATCCCATAGGATATTGTATTTTGGGTTTTTATTAGTTTTTGTTTTTACTGAGCTTGTTTGCATTTGGTGGTTAATGGATACTGGGCTTGTTTTTTTCATTTTTTTTTTTAATTTTCAGGTTATATTAACTTCAGGCTATTATGCGGTGTTTCGAGTCGCATTAACAGCGAAAGATCTTGAAGGATCCTATGACGGAGGCATACAAATTAGAACAGATTACGAGGTACTGTGTGTGCATGATGAGGGTGTTACAATTGCAATAGAATTGTGTGCTGATACTGATGCGTTTGGGGGGAAAACAATACTGCACAAGCTACAGTATTTATGGGTTACTAAGCATAACTACATTAAATATGATTGAAGTTTTTTGTTTCCCACCCCTCTTGTTACAATATTCACATATTTTGTTGCCATGATCTGGTGTAACCAGAAGGGTGTTTCTCCTCACGCGTTCATATTTCTGCATTCTTGAGAAGTACAGTAGTGATTGATTTGTTGTAAGCCTGCTGTTTACTTGCACACCTCTCACCTCCCTCCAGCTTCCCTGTTATCTAAAAATAGAGCAGTACGTTTAAGGAAACACTTGCAGCAGTGCTGTTTGCTAAGGTTTTGAACTTGACTCACTGTTCAGATAAACCGTGGTATGTACCTGAATCGGGATAGGATGATCCATTCTCACTTGCTTTTGAACATATTATCCCATTTAGAAGAAATTCATATTTTGTCTAGTGGCACAATTAGCTGCTGTAAAATTAAAGGGACATTTCCTCTTGCCCGTTTTTGTTATAGCTGCCTATTTCAAATGAGGAAGTTGTGTGGCTTCCTAAATGTTTTCTAATACAACACAACTCCATTATTAAAAGATTTTGAGTGACATGTTGCTTAAGATTTCAATTTCATGATGCATGAATGTATAATGTTTTTGTACAAACTAGACACTGCCTTAATTTGGTATCTTTAAGCAATTACATTAAAAAGGGAATCTCCCCTAAGTGACTCGTTACTTTTATTATTACAAATTTTGTTAGAGCCCCATCCTCCCTCTTAGGTTCAGTTAAGCCTTCTTCAGCAAAATGTCAGCTTACTTTTTGGGAGCAGTCTGACATTTCTGGCGCGTATCCTGTTTTTTGTATCTGCTCTTCCATGCTTTTGGTTGCCTCTTTGGCTATTTTGGATGATGATTTGATTTAATCCCCTGTGTTGCTGCCAGAGGATCCAGCAACGCATTGAGGACAAAGCTTTTTGGGACGTTTGTCTTGGGGATATTGTTGTGATTCATAGAATTGCTAAAGCACAGCATAAGCCATTTAAAAAAGAAAAATATCGTTTTTAGTGTTTTGTCCTGTATGTCTTATTAAGCACACAGAGGGCATAGCTATTGATGGAGTTAAAAGTAGAAAAGGCACCCATTTAAACGATTTAATTAAAAAAAATTCCCTCGCCACTTTTTTTTTATTTTTATTTTTTTGCTCCGGGAATCCCCATTTACCAAATTGTTTAGTTGTGTGCTCCTTCCTGGACATTTAATAATCGTGACAGTAGTCACCCAATGAAAAGCTGTAACGGCTCCCCTCCTCCCATTGACCTTGCAGATTTCTATTGCCCACAATATTTTGGGCGGGTGGTCCGCAGGAGCTACAAATAGCACAGTTCAGCTCTGGTGGGGGCGCCTGTGTTTCCTGCACCAAAAAATCATAGATTGTAAGCTCATCTGGGCATGGACCGCCTGTGAAAATCCTACAGTATGTGCTGCTCACAGCACACTGTACTGTAATTGTGACGCGCATTGAGTCCCATTGGGAAAAGGCGCTATATGAAATAGTTGTTATATAATTCTTTTTTTTAAACGGTAGGGAGATTTCTTTTAATGCTCTTCTCCCGCACTTATCGTTGTAGATATTAACAATTCCTGTGAAGGCAGTCGTTGCTGTTGGCTCTTTGACTTGCTCCCCAAAACATATAACTCTTCCAGTTTCCTTTCCGGTAAGAGATCTATTTTGTTTCTATTAACATAGTGCTTTAAAGCTTGTACTGCCCGATGAAGAGCTATTGTACATTGATACGCTGCTCAGCAGTGTGCTTTTGAAAGTCATTTTGCATTTTGAAAGTCATTTGGTCAGCAGTCCTAAGATTATTACGTTGCAAGTGAAAATTAGTTAATAGTAATACATTTGTACGTGAATAACAACATATAGATTTTCAATCGCCAGTTCTTTATAAACATGTTGCGAACATACTGTTTGATACATTTTATTTTACTTGTTTTTGCACTGAAAAGGTTTATTAAGTCCCAGAATATGTATGTTTTTTAGGTAGTAAAAGAAAAAATATATAAATGCATAATTTGTGTGTTACTGTAGTGTTGATATAAATGGGAAAGCAGGCATACTTGAACTAAGGTTTCATAATTAGATTATTTTTATTTATAGGATTCAAACGAGAGGAGGGATAGTCCAGATGTGAGCTGCAGGTTTCTCTGCGGCCTCCCCAGGTGCCCAGGATACATACTGCTTTTAGTTGTCACTTCCTGGACTTTCAAAGATGGCATTGACGTCATCTGTTGCAGTTTCCTATTGGCCCACAGGATTTGGCGGCCTTTTTGATTTCCTAAATCATGGCTAAAATATCGGCAACTAAAACACTAAGTGCCTCGGGAAAATGGGGACCCACGCAGCTAAAAAAAAAAGCGAAGTTCACCCTCCCCACCTTGTTTGAATTATGTGGTGGGGAGAGGGAACAATAGTAATAACAAAAAAAAAATTGTAAGTTAAAGATTAGTGCTTGAACTGTGCACTCTGTTCTCTTTGAACTGAAAAAACTAGCTCAGATACAAATTCAGCCTTTTGTACCTTGACGGTATGTATATTGTTTTAGTACTGTTACTCGCTAGACAGCATTGTGACGTGTCAAAAGTAGCCGAAAACCACCAAAAAGTATGTAATATGGATTATTAACAGTGGTGTTTTTTTTTGTTTTTGCTCCAGGGGAAAATGGTTCATCAGAGTTTAAATATTCTGAGTTCCTTCTCACAGAAGGTGAAAATACAGCATATACGCTCCTTATCGGAGGACTTGAGGTTTTTTTATAAGCGGTTAAGGAGCAATAAAGAAGAATTGGAGCCTGGGAAAAAATCTAAGGTATTATGGCTATTTCTAAAAGAAATCAATGAAGTTCTATGTAAACATCCATACAGAAAGTGACCCGCTTGGTTTTACTTGTCTCCAAGTTTCACTACATAGCAACATCCATTAAAAATGGCAACTACATTAGGGGGCTGTACAATCTAGAACATTGTTCAGTTATTTCTGCGCATATTGGAGAAGAATGTGTGTGTGTGTGTCTCTCTCTCTCTCTGTGTGTGTGTGTGTGTCTCTCTCTGTGTGTGTGTGTGTCTCTCTCTGTGTGTGTTTCTCTGTGTGTGTGTGTGTCTCTCTCTGTGTTTGTGTGTCTCTCTCTGTGTTTGTGTGTCTCTCTGTGTGTGTGTGTGTGTGTGTGTGTGTGTGTGTGTGTGTG